>NC_073631.1:18503484-18806515 GCF_029407905.1 Bubalus kerabau | reverse complement strand
ATTCTGCATTATTTATGTAGCTTTTTAATGAATCTGTAAATAAAACATTTCTTTAAAAATGATTAACACATGACTACATTGACTAGCATGGCTAGTAGCAGAGTTCCAATGCATCAAGCATTACATCATTTTCTCTTTTTCACCCCACCTATATGGGGTGCCACTGAACTATATGGCATAAAGAGTCATCTTCCTGACACATAAGGATTTTCTGTGTTTCAGACCAATGTGTAAATGGCGTCAAACCTATTCTGAGAATTTTAGGTTTTCCAGTAATATTTAGGTCGTGCCCTTAGTAACATGATACAAATACTCAAAAGATAATATCCACAATCCCATATTTCTCAGCAGCTCTACAGGTGTAACATCATTCAGCCGTATATCCAATGCGCTGCATGCGAATATTAATGACATTATTAAGACAACATATTCACCTCTGAAGGTAACATATTGTTAGACTATGCTGTTCATTTGTCAGTTGTTATCATGAGAGGTAAGAGGGTAGGCTCCTTATGCCAGTTTTAGAACATGAATGAGACTATTTCTTTGCTACTCCATTCTGTACTTTAGAATGAAAATAAATCAGGTCTCTAGGAGTTTTAGAAGGCATTTCTTTCATCCTGTTTTCTTTCTGTTCTTTTCTCCTGACTTTGCAAGACTGAAATTGCATCAGCCAAATAGTTACTATTATAAGATGTTATTAGGGAGTGTTTTTTGTTTTTGTTTTTTTTGGATGGTTAGCATTTTTTTAGCAATGTAGTATTTTTAATTATTATTTTTAATTTTCATTTTATATTGGAGAACAGTTGATTAACAATGTTGTGTTAGTTTCAGGTATATAGCAAAGTGATTCAGTACACATGTATCTATTCATTTTCAATTTCTTTTCCCATTTAGATTACAGAATATTGAGTAGATTCCCCTGTGCTATACAGTAGGTCCTTATTATCTGTTTTATACATAGTGGTGTGTGCCTGTGGATCCCAGTTTCCCATTGACCCCTCTCCCCTTCCCTCCTGGAACTGTAAATTTGTTGTCTACATCTGTAACTCTATTTCTGTTTTGTAGGTAAGTTGATGTGTACCATTTTTCTTTAGATTCTACATGTAAGTGATATCACATATTTGTCTTTCTCTGTCTTCACTTAATATGGTAATCTCTAGGTCTATCCATGTACTACAAATGGCATTATTTCATTCTTTTTGAAACAGCTGAGTGAGATTCCATTACACACCACACACACACAGACTCACACACATACAACCCCCTTATCAGTTCCTCTGTTGATGGACATTTAGCTTGCTTCCACCTTTTGGCTGTTGTAAATGGTGCTGCTATGTTTTTGAATTAGTTTTCCATTTATACTGTTCTCAATGTATCATTTTACTTTGATAAAGAGAAAAAAAGTATATCCATAAATGTTTACTTAAAAAACTATTTGTGTTTCTAGAAATGTTAACAAAAAAATGCTCTCTTGTTAACATTTAATGGTACAGTTTTAAAAGTTCAATTACAATTTAATTAACCACATTAATAAATTGGTCAGAATCACCTCTCTAAAGAATGCGTAAAGAAGCTGAAAAAGAAATATGCAACTTCCTGAATATATTTTAAGGTTAAAAATTCAGTAAAATTTCTTGTACATTCTGTATCAACAGTATTTTATAATGATTACTTATATTGAGGAAAGGGGCCATGATGCTTGATAAAGTGAGGAATAAAAAAAATGTTCCCTGTGGAAGTCGTAACTAAGGAATTACAGAAGAGTCAACCAACCTATTTTAGCAATGTTTTCCTTAGTAAGGTATTTAATAGAAAAAAATAATGGTGTGGGAAGGCGCTACAATAAATGTAGGCAGCTATTTTTATATTACACTTTAAGCAGGTCAGTTAGTATGTATTTTGCATTTTATCAGACTGCTGAGTGTGTGTGGTTAGTAATAAGAATTATAAGAGCTTTGTTTCCAGAACTCCTATGTTGTGTTCAAGCTTTCTGTTGTTAGGCATTTAACATACCCCATCTAAAACCCTAACCAACCCTGTAAAGTGCATACCATTATTATTTATAATAGGAGAAGGAACTAAGGACTCTAGAAATTAGGGGACTAACTCCAAATCTCACAGCTTGTTTAAATGTAAATCATTACAACCTCTGGCTGCCTCAAATATACCAGAGCATACAAACTTTGTTACAATTCATATCAAAACTATTAACACTATTCAAGTAAATATTTATCACTAATGAGGTGACTTAAATCACTTCACCTTTCTAGGCTTCAAGTTTCTCTTGGGTAAAATGAAGTTGGATAGTTGATTTCTAATGTTTTTTCAGTTTTAGAAGAGTAATAGTTGATTTATATAGAGAGTAAGAAAATTAAAACGGCCATGTTTACAATGTTTTGTTAAAAACAGGACAGTAACACTGGCCTTCACTGAATTTTGTGATGATGGAGATCTACCTTGAGCTGTTCATGTGATTTCTCCCAAATCTCTGTAGTCTTAAGGATCTAGGACTAGTCATTTTACCTGTATATCAGAGGAAATTTCATTTTCCTCTGCACTACAAAAACTGTGTACTTAAATCTTGGCCTCTCAAAGAATCAGTAATTTGCACTCAGATATGAATAACACAAAGAAAACCATTATTTCTGGATCTGAAAATAGTAAAAAAAAAAAAAAAAGTATCAGTTTTTTTTAATTCATGTTTATTTATCTTTTATAGACAAATTAAAATACTTATAATAATTAAACATGGTAGACATACACATAAATGAAATGTATAAGTACTTCAGACAAAATTTAACACATATTAGACAAACTGATGACTTGCTTACATTTGGTGTTAAGGTATATTTACATGAATATTGAAAAAAATGTTTTCACAAAAACTGCTATAAAATGTTCACATTTGTCTTAGTAATAAATTAGATTTCCTAGACTGATGTTTTATGAAAACTATGTAAAGATCTGATTTAATCATTCACCTCATATGGTATCGTTATTTGTAAATAAAGCATGTTTTTGTCAGTATAAATGTACATTTAACTCTTAAATCATGTAACAGTTTATCAAGACCATGCCACATTTATTAAACAAACATGCATGCCATATTAAAACTTAATTTATGTATTATTATGCACAGTGTTTAGTTTTGCTATGGCACTCTATCTTCATGAAAAATATAAGATTTGGCACAGAATCAATAAATTGTATTGCCACTAATCAGAACAAATGTAATTTAAATTTTCCATGGCATAGAAAATACTCTGTCGCATCTCTTCCCTTTATAGTTTATGGACCAATGGCAGTTTTCTATGTCAGTCAGAAGAAACAATGGATATTCACAAACTAAAAGCCCGATCTAGGTGCTCTACCTGCACTCTAGCTGGAAATGCATCAGCTGTAGTTTTTCTGGCAATAGAACATTTCAATCTGTGTTGTGGGCAACAGATGTCTAAATAAGGGCTTTATCAGCAATAATACGTATCATCACAAGCTCCTTTTCTCTGGGAGACAGAGAGGTTGGAAAGGAATGCGGGTCTCTTCATAAATCAGAAATACAGGAGGTATGGAGGGAAAATGCCAACTGAGCCAGAAGCAGGGGATGTTCTTGTAAAGCTGGTGAGAGAGCAAACCATGAAGTAGCAAAAAATAAAGACAGGAACCTGGGTCTCCATCGAGGTGAAGACTGCCATGGGCTTAAGGAGAATCTGTCATTCAAAAGAAACAGTATCCAGAGCATTCTTCATACAGCATTCTTGTCTCAGCAAACTACTATTGCTTTCTAGGAAAAGTTGTAAATTTCCACAACTTAATCAATGTCTAAATTAAGACTGAAGACATTAAGCTAACTAGCAACTTTTTTTTTTTTGTCTGAATTCATTCATAAACACAGTGGAAGGAGAAAGAGGATAACATTAAGTTTTCCTCCAAACCAGAGAAGTCACACTCTAAGTAGAGATTTCAGAGTTGTGCCAAAAAAAAAAAAAGCCTCAGTTCTTTTTCACAGTTTTTCTAAGATACATGTGAGGTGCTATATTTTGAGAGACTGGTTGACAACATCTTTCAAAAAACCTGGATAAATTAATCTTTCTTTGTATTTATTACTAGGGGAAAAGGAAGTAGATCTTAGGTTTAATTTTTATACAAATATGCTTTATTCTAAAAAAATAGAGCAATGAATATATTATTATCTGCTTCATGATCCTTGCTTTCTGAGGACCTTTAAGGGCCTTTACAAAAAACGTCAGACAAGTTAAATAAAATTGGCAAACTTTTGTTTCAAAGCTTGTTAAGGTGCACACAGACATAACGATTATGAACCATAGAGTACTGAGTTTTCAAGAGTGAAATCATACCAAAACCTTGATAAGTTTTCGCTGACATCATAGGAGAGTAAGTGGTCGGGAAGGTCACTGATGGTGCCCTGCACGGCCAGCACGTGTGGGGCCAAGGTGAAGGGTACGTCGCTCAGGAGCTCGGCCATTAGTGAGCTGTTCTCCAGGGTCTGGCCTGCCTTAGTTTCCGTCTCAGGCCCTGCTACAGTCACACTGGATGAGTTTTCTTTGCCAGTCTAAAAATACATATATATGTAAGTCATTTCGATCTTACAGACTTTGGCATTAATATATCAAAACGTGGCATTAACATATCAAGGTGACTGAGAAATGCAGAGTATATAAATAGTCCCAGGTTGTCATTGTTTACTTGCTCAGTCCTGTCTACCTCTTTGCGACCCTATGGACTACAGCCTGTCAGGCTCCTCTGTCCATGGGATTCTCCAGGCAAGAATACTGCAGTGGGTTGCCATTTCCTTCTCGCTAGGATCTTCCCAACCCAGGGATTGAAGCCCCGTCTCCTATAGCTCTCCTACACTGGCAGGCAGGTTCTTTACCGCTGAGCCACCAGGGAAGCCCATTCTCAGATTAGAATGCCGCTATTGACTTACTTGAGAAACACATCCATCTATATATCTCCTAGGTGTTAAAATGAATCCAAAGCCCAGCCTTACTCAGATGAACCACCCACAAGCCCCTCAGATACAGACACGCACTCTTGCCGTTTCCCTAGCCCAGATCATGTCCACAAAGTCTCTCTTGCTGCTTTTCCAAGTCTGACGTCAGCTTTCAGGCTCCACAGAATCCCCAGCTTCTTTCTGAAATCTTCTATCAACACAGCCAAAGTGACCTTGCCTGCTTCAGCACGGTTACAGGGCAGCTTGCCCGGGATAGTATTTGGTGTTTCCTTTACGTGTCTTTGCTAGTTGTATTTTATTGTGCTTATGTCTTAACCCCAAAGAGAATCTAGGGTCCTTGGGGGCACACAATCCATTGTACCCATCTCTGTATTCTCTGCCTTTCATACGTTCCTGCTTTACCCTCATGTGTACTTGGGAACTGACTTCTAACATGCACCGAACTAGTGACTGATAAGCTGCCTATGATGGAACTAAAATGCTATGTTATTATGAGAATAATAAGAAGAATTGATATATTTTGTTTGATTTATTTAAAATGGGTGTCTCTTACAGAAGTTTACCAAAAGACCTGGAGCACGAGTTCACAGTAGCACTGGGCGCAAGCCCTGAGCTTGTGCAGTGAGCTGGCGCCCGTTCACCAGTAGCAGCATGGACAATGAACAGAAGCAGATTACAGCGATGAGAGTGAAGAGCCTCCCGCTGCAAGCAGCTGACCCTAACCAAACCAGGTCAGGCAAACGTTTACTCCCCATTTCGCAAGGTCTCATGCAGAATCAAACTCCTGAGACTTTACAAGGCCCACGGTGATCTGGCCACAGGCATCTCCCTGACACTAGCCTGGCTGGTCTGTCCTTGTTCGGACTCCTCTAGTCCCTCTATTCGTGCCATGGCTCTTGCACAGTCAGCCCATTTCTGCCTCAGGCTGGACCCTGCAGACTCTTCTCCCGGATACACATGGGGCTCCTTCCCTCCAATCCTTCCCAGTGTGGGCCCAAACGTCACCTTCTCAATGAGCCTTTCCTGGCTGTCCCATGAGCCCTCACCTCGTCCCCGCCAGCATTCTCCACCCGCCTCTCCTGCTTCTGCCGTCTCTTGGCACCCGGTGATATGTTCTGTACTTTATTCTGATTATCATCCCTCAGAAGCTTAAGCAGTTTTTTTCTTTAATGTTCACCACTGTATCCCAAATGCCAGAGTCAGTGTCTACTGCTCGGTAAATATCTGGTGAATAAAAGAGAGTGGACAAGACTTTTGCCTGAGGAGGCCTTATAATGGCTATAAATGCTGATAAATTCCTCTTTCTTAAGTCTAGAAACAAATGATTTTCTGTGTAAGAAATAACAATTTTATAAAACTTTTTATGGAAGTGCAAACTACAGAAAGGAGTACATCTTAAGTGTATAGCTGGTACATTTTAACCAGCGAAATACTAGAACCCAGATAAATAGAAATGGCCCTCGTGGCGTTCTCTTTCTTTCACAGTCAACTGCCTACTCCCTCAGTCACCATCCGACTTCTTACGGTATAGACTGTTCACCTATTTTTTATGTTTTAAATGAAGGTAACCATACAGTATAAACTCTCTATGTTTGTGGCTTTTTTTATCCAGTGTTGTATTATAAGATTCATTTATATTGTTGTATGGGCTTCCCTGGTGGCTCAGAGGTTAAAGTGTCTGCCTCCAATGAGGGAGACTGGGGTTCGATCCCTGGGTAAGGAAGATCCCCTGGAGAAGGAAATGGCAACCCACTCCAGTATTCTTGCCTGGAGAATCCCATGGATGGAGAAGCCTGGTAGGCTACAGTCCACGGGGTCGCAAAGAGTCAGACACGACTTCACTATACACTATATGTGGGATTATAATATTTTTTTAAGAATGTATTCGGCAGAAGAGATACTCTGGCATCTTAAAAGAACTGTTTTGTGGCCATGTTGATAGCAGGTAGTGAGGGGTATAGGGGTTGGGGAAGGAAGCAGGAAGACCAGCTGGGAAAGAGAGATGATAGTGACGTAGATGAGGGCTGTGATAGTAAAAGCGAGAGAAAGCGGTTTGGAGAGACCTAAAGGCTAAAGTCAGGAGGATGTGCTGATGGAATAGATGGTGGACTGGGAGAGAAAAGTGGAGTCAAGGGTGAAGCCAAAGTGGACAGACATTTAAGTGGTGTGGTTAGAAGGCAGGGGGGCGTGATTCAAGCCTGGAGCTAGTGTGATCTGGTGGAGAAAGTCAGCTTGGTATGTATTTAGAAGACAGTAGCAGGAGAGAAAGTGAAGACCAATACAAGAATAGGCTACTTTCTAAATATTATGCTGCAAATGGGAAAAGAGACATGGCCAGTAGCTGGAAAGGAAAGTAGGGTCAAGACAACTTCCTCTTGATTTTTCTTTCTGTTCTGGAAGTTGGGAGCAATAATGGTAGTTTATATGCTGAAGAGAAGAGGCCCCTAAGAAAGGGAAACTCCGTGGAGACTCTGTAGAGAAGGAACTGCTCTCTTCACTGGCATCCCCCCAACATCCAGAACAGAGGCTCTCAAGAAGTACTTGGGCAGTGAATGAATGAATGAAGGTACCAAACACATCCCTATCAGGGTTGTTTTACAGCTTCACGTGAAAATAAATCACCAGAGTACTTTCGTAGGATGGCAACTAGAACAAACGTAACGTCACCCAGTGATGAATCTTATTAGACAGGTCCATGTATGCACTGACCGAGCAGAGTCTGCCTCCTGAAACCTAACTGGGACTTAAGTATTACGTGTCCTTGCATCGGCCAAGAGTACAGGCATTGGTGAGCAACAATGCCAGGATTCTAGCCTCTTTAAAGGGCATCACTATACACTGGTTTCCTCAATAGTATGCAAACACCAGGGCTGTGGTTACCATGGAGCAGCATGGCAGAGTGTTTAAGAACACAGATTCTAGAGTCAGACTATTTGGGTTGGGTACAAATCCTCCTTAAAAATATACAAATGGCCTGGGACAAGTTATTTAACTTTCTGTGTCTTTTTCCTTAGCTATTAGGAAACCAATATTAGTGCCTATTTCATACAGTCGTTATGAAAATTGTATGAATAATTGTAAGTAAGTAGAATAATCCTGAGCACATGCTAAAGTCAATGATAAATAAAAACTTTACAAACGTCAGACCCCTTTTGGCTTTAGGTAAAGACCAGGATTCATCCAGTCCTTTTGTTTTTGACATTCACGGATGGTTCAAACAATCTTGCCTTCCCCTCTCCTCTTAGAGCTTGTCTTCTCTCTTAATCTCACAGGCCAATGTTCCCTAGGTCTGCTGATCACATCCCATACTTGAGCTTTCCTCTCTTCCTCCCTTGAGTACCGAACGTGTTCTACAGTTTCATTAGCCAAATCATCTCCTTTCTTAAACAAAAGCATTCCTAAAATCTCACCTTCCCACTAAAAAAGGAGGCATGTTACCCAGAGCACTTTCTGCTTTCTAAACATACGAGCTTCTAAGGTTTACCTCTGGCAGTGATATTTATTCCTTTGTTCATGCTGCTATTAATCCTCTTCCCTTTCCTTTACAAATCATTCTTGCTGTCAGAGCATAATTCCTTGAGGACAGAGCATATCTAGTATAATAAAGGAACTGAGACATGTGGCTTCTTGTTCAAATTCTTCTGATAAAACTGCCATCTGACCTGAAGGAAGGAGGCTGCTTCATCCACCTGGGCCTCAGTTCTCTGTTCTGTCAAATGAACGGTGAGGGGCAAAAAACGATGGCGGTGGTGACGGTGATAGCAACTAGCACGTATTAAACACTTAAGTATATTAACTCTCTCAGTCTTACAACAGCTCTGTAGGGCGTGTCCTGTTACCACCCATACCACCCTGAAGCGGGCGCCCAGTCTCATCTGATCTTGGAGGCTAAGCAGGGGCGGGCCTGGTTAATACTTGGTTGTGAGATGAGTTTCAAATTCAGTTACATTGAAAAAACCCTATATTCTAAGCACACTTCAGCCATGCTTCGGTAGACTGGCTAACTGAATGAACAAAGCCTCAAAAATTTAGGGGAAAACATGATAGTTACTTGGCTTAGTAGCATCTCGGCTTAATTTAGAAGGAAAAAAAAAAAAAGAGACTCTAATATCTCTTACCTTTGGGAAGAAAGGATTGAGAAAATCATTGAGGGGACAGATCTTAGACTGAAGAAGGATGGAAAAGAAAGCATGATTTAAGAAAAATTTATCCCTGGAAACAAATCTCCTGGTAGCCTGGATAAACCATGGGGAAAACAGCATGGTCAGTGAAACAAGACAGTCTGTGTGTTGATGACGGGTGAAGAGGAGGGACAGAAAGGTACGTGGGCATGTACTACAGTATTCTTTCTCCCTCGGTATATGTTTGAAGGCTTTGCATAATAAAAAGTTTCCAAAATTTAAATTAAAAAAATACCATGCACACAGTATTCCATTAAATGCCCCCTAGAAGGATCTGAGTATCAGCGGTCTGTATGTCTTGACTCCAGCATCTCGCTCTTAACAGTTGGCTAGAACGCACAGTACAGTCTCCAAGGAGGCTGCCTGCCCTCTTGGCAGCAGGGCAAGTGCCACGATGCAGCTGCTGCTGGCATGCTGAGAGTTGGAAGGGGAGAAACTAGACAGCGGAATAAGAGTAAGTCACAAAGGGAATGGGAGTCAAAATTCAAGGACCGCACACCTACTAGCCCTGATCACCAAGTCCCGGACTTGGCAGCCAATGGCAGCAGCCGTGGGGGCTGAGGGCCGAAACAGGTGCAGGAGTCCCCCTGCAAAAAGCAGCCTTCTCTCTCCCACACAGAGTCTTTCAGTTTTTTTCCATTTGCATAATAAAATGGGTCTTTAAAGGGAAGAATGAGTATGTCAACCACAATAGAGTGGGAAGAAAAGAATCAATTAACCTTGCGGTTTATAGCCAAATTTTTAAAAAATTACTTCAAATATTATGCTCATAAAGCATAGTCATTTTTGTGACTAATCTTGCTCACAGAATTACTGATATGATGATACTCTTGAATATAAGGTCCTTCCTATAATGTAGCTTTCATACTGCTTTTTCAAATTAAGTTTGCCCTTACAAGGGTAAGTGAGAGTATACCATGTCAGAATCATTTTTTAATCTCAGGGAGAAAATAAATTTCCTTATCTACATCATTTACAAATAACCAGGTATTTTCATGTCTGTATAAAAATTACTTCTTGTTCATCAGTTAACCTGTTAAAAATGAGCTAGCCAAGTGTATCTTGGGTTCCTTGCATTCTCTTATCTTTGTCTCGAATGATTCAGAGTGGTTTATAGGCTCTATTCCTCCCTTTCTTGCAGACGGGCTGTAAAAATTCATGAGGCTCAATCTGTAAAATCTTCTCAGAGCTTAAGGAAAAACACACTCTGAGAATACGAGGCACATAACACTTTTTAGTCAAGGCTCAGAAAAATGAAGTCACCTCTCCAGAGCATCAGAAGGTTAGTGGTGTCCTTCTGAACTTCATTCTTGGGTGTGTGGAAGCAAGAAAACGCAGGTTTAAGAGCAGACTACTACTACATTTTTCCTGGCACAAAGGCCCCACTAACCATCAGGAAATCTATTAAGGGTTGCCGACTTTGCAAACCCACTGACAATTTGGAGACTTCATCTGCTTAGCCATACCCGACTTAGGTATAAATAAGTTTATTAATATGAACAGCACCTGTATTTGGCATCTTTTAAAACCTCCTGCCTTTTTCAGTAACCTGGTGCCTCAGAAAAGTACAGATAAAATAGTATCCTATAAAAGCAAAATACTGAAGCATTAAAATTTAGAAAGCAGCCTTAACCCCAACAGTAATAGAACCTATTAAAAGAACATGAAACCAGGTATAAAACATTCATCTAACACATTCAGTTTACATACAAAGAAGGTAGCTATATCAAGTGTATTTCTAGGAAAAGAGAGGAAAAAGAGGTAATATCAAGCTCTGGCTGTCTATGCCTTTAAATTTTATGTTTATAAATAAAAGACACATTCCTTTGAACAATAGCCTGAACAGGGAACACGGTACTCCTGTCACTTTATCTCCCCAGATAACTGTCCATTCTATTTTGGCTTCAGCTGGTATCCGCTTGCATCACATCGGTGTCTTGATTGGGGGGCGGCGGGGGGCAAATCTGAGTCAGAAGTATCAGGGGACGAGAGGTTAGAAAGAGGTGATACAAGCAGGGCACACTGCACGCAGGACCCAAACTTTCTTCTAAGAAGCTACTTGCCAGTAACTGTCTGGCTAGCTGATCAAAGCCAGAGGATTGGGCTCTTCTACCTACCTGAGTCCTAAGCAGTGGTCTCCTTTCAACTGGGAGAAATTATACTGCAAATGTAGAGACTACTTCCTATTTTTCTGCAAATCCCCACTACCCAGAACAGTTGTACCTGCACGTAACGAGCACCCGTTAAATACTGTGAATGGAGCGGAATCTGGCCCCATGTTTCTGATTCCCTCGACTTAATTTTTAAATTAAGGGGTTGGTCCAAAGAAACAAACAAAAGCCCAGAATACTTCATTGCTGATGCAAATAAATGAGGTAGAAGAGAGCTAAAGGCAAGGAAAGTGGCTGTGTTCCACGTGACTTGGGCTCCCAGATCAAGGATACTAAGCATTTTAGTAGCAAACTAAGACGCTGGGTTAGAAAGCAGGTATTTTCTTTGCTCGCTCTTCTCTCTGATCTAGGACACCATTTCAGTTTACATTGTGGTTTGATACTCTTGTTTCCATATTTGCTCCCTTTTTCTTGCTTTTTTCCCCTCAGTGTTTCCACCTGCCTGTGCTTCCTGCTTCTCCCATCTTTCTTTAAAAAAGAAAAAAGTTCTCTTGACTTCCTCTTTTCAGAACTCCAGCTGAACGTATACAAGTAAGTGAAGAAGGGGAAGCAAGCTGGCTGGCGCTTGCCTCTGTAATCTGTTCCATGTATTCTTGGAAAAGTGGCTTGACTAGAGCCGGAAAATCTTTAGTACCAGCCAACTGGAGTGGGGGAGAAGTGGAAACAGGGAAGAGGAGCACTTTAGGAAATGAACCAGCAAGAAACAGCGTGTGCAGTAGGGGATCCTGTTTTATACTGGTTTTGAAAATATAAAGGGCTTTTTCAGTGATTCTTTTAAAAAAGACATTTAAACAGTTTATTAAAAAAACAAATTGTGATCGTTAATCTTAAGCTGCCAGAGATCTCCTATTTTCCCAGGACGTTTTCCCCACGCCTTGACAGCGTGGATTTCACCCTTTCTCTTCTCTGGCCCAACATCATCACCTTCCTCCCTGCTGTGAGCAGGTGGCTAGCCTCCTTCTTATCATAGAGAAAACAGGAACCATCCCCTGAGGATCTCCCCTACCTGCTACGTTCACAAGCCTCACCCGCCCTCGTACCCACCTGTGCCCCCCTCCTGCCATAGTGGGCGAGCTGCCCTCCTCCCGCCCAAAGCAGACCCTTTCCTGGTGCTGCACAGCCATTCTGTCCCCACTCTTCCTCCATCAGAAGGTGGCCTCGAATTGCTCATCTTTCATACAGTCAGTTCTGCATTTACAGAAAATTCTCCCCGCGCCTCTAGGGCCCCTGGCGCCTCGCCCACTGACCTCCCCCGCTCCCCTCCCCACCGCCACTATCGCTCTACTTTGTCTCCCAGCCCGGCTGACACCGGTGCTGACACTCGCTATCTGCCTCACTCCTCACCCGCTGCCGTCTGCCTCGCTCTCTGCCCTCTACTGCCACTGATTTCTCCAAGGTCACTCATATCATCATTCTTTCACTACGTTCAGAAGATGACTTGACGTGCTAAAACTTCCAGAACCTCTTTGTTGCACTTAAGGCTGGTGACTCTGAGTTTTTATTTCTTGGCTTCTGTAACACTCGTTAGGTTTGCCTTCTGTCTGTTTTTTTTGCCTGTTTCTGAAGTGGTATTTTCCAGGGCCTCATTTCTGTTCCTTTGTTCTTAGCCTCAACATACTTCCCTGGAGGAACTTATCCATACGTAAGGTGCCTACCGCCCTACTCCTCCACCCAAAGTGAATATGCAGACGCGTGCACGTGTACACACACACCCCGATCTCAAACCCAGATTTCTATCAAGACTTCCTAACCCATATGTGCAAACCCTATTATACATCATTCTTTCGGACACTCAATAGGGAACTTAACTCCGTGTGTTCTAAACCTGGCTTTCAGCTTCCTCCCAAGTCTACCCCAAACCTAATGCTCTCGGGATATGTTCTTTATTGGTGATGGGTGCCAACACGGTTGCCTGACTCAGAAACCTGAGTTATCTTTGACTTCTCTCTCCTTCTCACTCCCTCCATCCAGTAAATGACTGAATCCTACTGACTTTGATGTCTTTGATGCCTCCCTGAGTCCATCCATGGCTCTTCAGGTCCACTGTCATTCTCTCAGTGCAGACCACCAAGGTCTCCTGGTGTGAATGTCACCAGGGTTTCCTGAGCTGGTGTTACTCCCTCTATACTATTACACATTCTCCCCATCCCTGGTGATGGCTGAGACACATGCTCGTCCTCGCTTACAATGCCTCCACGTCTTCGGAAAAAAGCACAAAGGCCTTATCATAGCACATTTGGCATAAGCTGGCCTCGATCATCCCTCGCTTTCTGTTATTACCATCCTCTAAACTCTTTACTCCATCTTTACTCCACTGTTATTATCTGAACAGGCTGGGCTCTTTTTAGCTCTGAGTCTTGTCTTCTTCTTTTCAATGATTTTTGCCTACATCTTGCTCTCTTTTTCCACTCCCTTCACCTTGCCTATTTCAGCTTGCCCTGCATGCTGCACATCAGGACTCTTTCAGGAAGACTGCCCCACCTAACTCCTCAAACCTCAGCCACGCCCCTGTCCATGCATTCCCTTAACAGTCTGTGCATACCCTTGAAAAACTGTGGAAAGCTCAAAGCCAGGGACAATAGATTCCTCTCCATTTCCTTGAATGAGAGCAGTGGCTGGCTCAAGAGAGGTGATTATGTTTGTTTCTGTGCAGTGGCTCAGTTGTGTCTGACTTTTTGCAGACTCATGGACTGTAGCCCGCCAGGCTCCTCTGTCCACGGGATTCTCCAGGCAAGGATACTGGAGTGGGTTGCCATTTCCTTCTCCAGGAGATCTTCCCAACCCAGGGATCAAACCCACATGTCCTGCATTGGCAGGCGGATTCTTTACCACTGGGCTACCAAGAAGTCCAAATGAGTGACTAAATAATTTAAATTTCTTCATATTATGTTGATTGTGGATTTTTGCATTTGTTTGTTTGTTTCCTAATAAGACTTGACCCACTCTTTTCCATATCATCACTGACATGTATCACATATCAAGGAGAACTTTAAATTCACTTGAGACCCCAGCTACATCTATTTCCTGAAGAAAGAGATGGGTTGTTCTTGACTTGCCAAGTAAACAAGTTCACAGATACGTCTCCCAAAGGATGTTCAATGAGGCACTGCCGCAAACTTTAGAGAGGAAACCGTTTGGGAAATATTTTTACCAGAGACCTAACTACCTACCTTTCTTTCACTGAAAGAGCAACAGAAGCTAACCTCAGCTACTCCAAACTCCCCTTAATCAACCATCTTAGTCTGTTCAGGCTGCTTAGACGAGGTAGCTTATAAACAACAGAAGTTTACTTCACATGGTTCTGGAGGCTGAGAAGTCCAAGATCAAGGTGCTGGCAGAATCAGTGTGTGGGAAGGCCTGCTTTCTGGCTCACAGACTGCCCTCTTTTCACCGTAACATCACATGGCAGAAGGGGCAGGGAGCTCCCTGGGACCTCTTTTGTAAGGGCCCTAATCTCGTCCATGAAGTCTTTACCCTCATGACCTAATCACCTCCAAAGGCCCTACCTCCACATACTCTCACACTGGAGATCAGTTTCAACATGAGAATCTGGGCGGTGCGGGCACACAGTCAGTCCGTAGCATCAGCCTGCCTTGCCTGGGAGTCAGGATTTGTCCACAGCTATGCGGTCCAGTCTGACGGGGCTGCAGGGAAACCTGTGCTTGGGGGTAGGGGTACGGGGTACAGGACCAGCAACAGGGTGGCAGGACTAGGGAATCACTGGAGGAGGAGGAGAGCCTCAGAGATAAGAGCTGAGGAAGTGGGTAGGAGAGGGGATGGATAAGTATAAATGCCACTTATTTAATTTCTGTTCACCTCTGTTCAAGAGAAAAGCCCCTTTCTTCTTTGACTTCCATAAAGAGGGATTTTTCTTTAAGCACCCTGGCCTTCTGCCCACCCCCTACTCCTCCCAAAGGAGGGAGAATGAGTTACCTCGTTGGTGAAAGATGGCCAAGGGTCCATGTTTCTAGATGGGGGCAACTGAACTGCCCAAGATCCTGAGGCCTGGGGAGTCTTTCTCCTTCTGACTCTACTTGGAATAGAGGAGACAAGGAACCAGGGTAGGTGTGTGTGCTGTCCTGACTTAACCCATGTCCATACCAGTGGGGAAAGTTTATTGGAACAAGGAAGTCCATTTTAGCTGCTACTCTGAGCCACCTCCAACTGAGGCTCTATCGGTCTAAAGGGTGAGCACCATTTTTGTTCCTCTGTTTGTGGGCTCTTCGGTCTTAACTTCTCCATTGGCTCAAGATGCAGGTGAGGAAAAGGGATGCCCTTTATTAGGAGATTAGAACCCCACCAATTTCTACTTTCCAAAGCAATTCCATTTACAATTAAAAAAAAAAACAAACAGAGAAGCATCGTAAACACACCAAAAAATCAAAACAAATATAGCAAAATCATGCAGACACCACATGATCGGGAAATCTAAAACCTAACAAAGTCATGGTTTTTAAAATGTATGTGTCCTATAGTGCTCTCTGAAACAACTTATTGGTTTGGTTTTATCAGTTTCACAATTCAGTTAAATCTAGATCTGAAAAGTTCTGATCAGAATCAGGGAAAATGGCACCTACTATTTGTTTTGTGCTTTACAAGGCTTTTGAAGTTGTCTCACATACGTTGCTGCATTTGAACCTCACAACCCACTAAATCTGATAGGGAAGCTGTTGTTCTTATTCTCATCTTCTGAGGCTCAAAGGGTAGTGATTATCTAAGGTCACACACTACCTTCCGGCAAAGACTTGTACCCGGGGTCTCCTGACTTAGAACCCCATGCTCCCTCTCCAACATAAAGGCCATCATCAAGAGAAACAATTTTATAGAAATCATTCCAAGCATCTTTTCTGACCACAATGCAGTAAGATTAGATCTCAATTACAAGAGAAAAACTATTAAAAATTCCAACATATGGAGGCTGAACAACATGCTGCTGAATAACCAACAAATCACAGAAGAAATAAAAAAAGAAATCAAAATTTGCATAGAAACGAATGAAAATGAAAACACAACAACCCAAAACCTGTGGGACACGGTAAAAGCAGTCCTAAGGGGAAAGTTCATAGCAATACAGGCACACCTCAAGAAACAAGAAAAAAGTCAAATAAATAACCTAACTCTACACCTAAAGCAACTAGAAAAGGAAGAAATGAAGAACCCCAGGGTTAGTAGAAGGAAAGAAATCTTAAAACTTAGAGCAGAAATAAATGCAAAAGAAACAAAAGAGATCATAGCAAAAATCAACAAAACCAAAAGCTGGTTTTTTGAAAGGATAAATAAAATTGACAAACCATTAGCCAGACTCATCAAGAAACAAAGGGAGAAAAAGCAAATCAATAAAATTAGAAATGAAAATGGAGAGATCACAACAGACAACACAGAAATACAAAGGATCATAAGAGAGTACTATCAACAATTATATGCCAATAAAATGGACAATGTGGAAGAAATGGACAAATTCTTAGAAAAGTACAACTTTCCAAAACTCGACCAGGAAGAAATAGAAAATCTTAACAGACCCATCACAAGCACGAAAATTGAAACTGTAATCAAAAATCTTCCAGCAAACAAAAGCCCAGGTCCAGACGGCTATACAGCTGAATTCTACCAAAAATTTAAAGAGCTAACACTTATCCTGCTCAAACTCTTCCAGAAAATTGCAGAGGATGGTAAACTTCCAAACTCATCCTATGAGGCCACCATCACCCTAATACCAAAACCTGACAAATATGCCACAAAAAAAGAAAACTACAGGCCAGTATCACTGATGAACATAGATGCAAAAATCCTTAACAAAATTCTAGCAATCAGAATCCAACAACACATTAAAAAGATCATACACCAGGACCAAGTGGGCTTTATCCCAGGGATGCAAGGATTCTTCAATATCTGCAAATCAATCAATGTAATACACCACATTAACAAATTGAAAAATAAAAACCATATGATTATCTCAATAGATGCAGAGAAAGCCTTTGACAAAATTCAACATCGATTTATGATAAAAACTCTCCAGAAAGCAGGAATAGAAGGAACATACCTCAACATAATAAAAGCTATGTATGACAAACCCACAGCAAACATTATCCTCAATGGTGAAAAATTGAAAGCATTTCCTCTAAAGTCAGGAACAAGACAAGGGTGCCCACTTTCACCATTACTATTCAACATAGTTTTGGAAGTTTTGGCCACAGCAATCAGAGCAGAAAAAGAAATAAAAGGAATCCAAATTGGAAAAGAAGAAGTAAAGCTCTCACTGTTTGCAGATGATATGATCCTCTACATAGAAAACCCTAAAGACTCCACCAGAAAATTACTAGAACTAATCAATGACTATAGTAAAGTTGCAGGATATAAAATCAACACACAGAAATCCCTTGCATTCCTATACACTAATAATGAGAAAACAGAAAGAGAAATTAAGGAAACAATTCCATTCACCATTGCAACGGAAAGAATAAAATACTTAGGAATATATCTACCTAAAGAAACTAAAGACCTCTATATAGAAAACTATAAAACACTGGTGAAAGAAATCAAAGAGGATACTAACAGATGGAGAAATATACCATGTTCATGGATTGGAAGAATCAATATAGTGAAAATGAGTATACTACCCAAAGCAATCTATAGATTCAATGCAATCCCTATCAAGCTACCAACAGCATTCTTCACAGAGCTAGAACAAATAATTTCACAATTTGTATGGAAATACAAAAAACCTCGAATAGCCAAAGCGATCTTGAGAAAGAAGAATGGAACTGGAGGAATCAACCTACCTGACTTCAGGCTCTACTACAAAGCCACAGTTATCAAGACAATATGGTACTGGCACAAAGACAGAAATATAGATCAATGGAACAAAATAGAAAGCCCAGAGATAAATCCACGCACATATGGACACCTTATCTTTGACAAAGGAGGCAAGAATATACAATGGATTAAAGACAATCTCTTTAACAAGTGGTGCTGGGAAATCTGGTCAACCACTTGTAAAAGAATGAAACTAGAACACTTTCTAACACCATACACAAAAATAAACTCAAAATGGATTAAAGATCTAAACGTAAGACCAGAACCTATAAAACTCCTAGAGGAGAACATAGGCAAAACACTCTGACATACATCACAGCAGGATCCTCTATGACCCACCTCCCAGAATATTGGAAATAAAAGCAAAAATAAACAAATGGGACCTAATTAACCTTAAAAGCTTCTGCACATCAAAGGAAACTATTAGCAAGGTGAAAAGACAGCCTTCAGAATGGGAGAAGATAATAGCAAATGAAGCAACTGACAAACAACTAATCTCCAGAATATACAAGCAACTCCTACAGCTCAACTCCAGAAAAATAAATGACCCAATCAAAAAAATGGGCCAAAGAACTAAATAGACATTTCTCCAAAGAAGACATACAGATGGCTAACAAACACATGAAAAGATGCTCAACATCACTCATTAGCAGAGAAATGCAAATCAAAACCACTATGAGGTACCATTTCACACCAGTCAGAATGGCTGCGATCCAAAAGTCTACAAGTAATAAATGCTGGAGAGGGTGTGGAGAAAAGGGAACCCTCTTCCACTGTTGGTGGGAATGCAAACTAGTACCGCCACTATGGAGAACAGTGTGGAGATTCCTTAAAAAACTGGAAATAGAACTGCCTTATGATCCAGCAATCCCACTGTTGGGCATACACACGGAGGAAACCAGAAGGGAAAGAGACACGTGTACCCCAATGTTCATCGCAGCACTGTTTATAATAGCCAGGACATGGAAGCAACCTAGATGTCCATCAGCAGAGGAATGGATAAGCAAGCAGTGGTACATATACACAATGGAGTATTACTCAGCCATTAAAAAGAATACATTTGAATCAGTTCTAATGAGGTGGATGAAACTGGAGTCTATTATACAGAGTGAAGTAAGCCAGAAAGAAAAACACCAATACAGTATACTAACGCATATATATGGAATTTAGAAAGATGGTAACAATAACCCTGTGTACGAGACAGCAAAAGAGACACTGATGTATAGAACAGTCTTATGGACTCTGTGGGAGAGGGAGAGGGTGGGAAGATTTGAGAGAATGGCATTGAAACATGTAAAATATCATGTATGAAACGAGTTGCCAGGCCAGGTTCAATGCACGATACTGGATGCTTGGGGCTGGTGCACTGGGACGACCCAGAGGGATGGAATGGGGAGGGAGGAGGGAGGAGGGTTCAGGATGGGGAACACATGTATACCTGTGGCGGATTCATTTTGACATTTGGCAAAACTAATACAATTATGTAAAGTTTAAAAATAAAATAAAATTAAAAAAAAATACCAAAAAAAAAAAGAGAAACAATTTTAAAGCTTACCTGTCTGGGTGTTTTATTTGTTAAAAGAACTTAAATTTAACAGTTTCTCTACAGATAAGTGTTATCTGGGGTAGAGGACGAAGTTCCTAAAATACAGACTGAGTGACTAAAGAAAACAGAGGTTCAACTAAGCATCTTATTACCAGGTTAAACCTACCAAGCTGGATGAAATATGTAATAGCTTAGAAAACTATAGCATCTGATCACCACCAAGGTTACACAATAGCTTAGGCTTTTGTGTATGGATTCTTCAAGCTTGCTATGTACACCACAGTTCTGAAGAATCTGATATCCCTTGTTAGTCACACTGGAGTCCACTTCCCATTTACATAGCTTTATTTATTTTAAATATCTATTCAACTTTTTCAGAATGCAGTGCAACAAGATCATATTTTTTCTAGTCAATTTCAAAGGAACACAATGAAAACTGATCTTGCACATTTCCTCAGCACACTGAATATTAATTTCATCCTAATGATTTTTTTCATTTTGTAAAACAATAAAGTACTTCAACCGTCTGCATATACAATCAGAAAGCAAATGAAATACTCTTCTATTTTTAAAGCTGATAAGAGAATATATCTGTTTTTATATGACTAGATGTTTAAATGTATATCATTAGATGTTTATAATTAGATATAACAAATGTTTTATGTGATACTGATTGAATGGAAATAATACCATAAGATACTAGTAGAAAATACCTCCAAAAAAGTAAATCTAAAAATATTAAATAATAGCTATATGCTGGCTTTTTTGGAATGTGCTTTGATGAAATGAACATTTAGTAAATTCATAAACCTAAGATAATATACATTTTTAAGAACAGACATTTAGATTTTAATCAATTCATGTTAAAGTTGTTGTTTGAAGACAGCTAATCTGTTTTGCAGTTCTTTTAATTGCAAAATTTGTATTCTGTCATTGTTTTACCATTATTATGTAAAAACATAAATACATAATTTTTAGGATGCACTTCAAATTGTTATCTCCATAGCCAGAATTCAAAAACAATTATCAGTAGGAGCTCATGTTCATGCTGCATATAAACATCTTTCTAATCTCAGGAAACAAACAATTTTTTGAGAAAGAGGAAAATACTAGTTAAGAAAAGCCTTAGTTTCCTTGCAAATTGACGTGTGGAATGGTCCACACACTTGAAAATACTATAGTTGGTGAATACACAATTGTATGCTTTCACATAAAGATGCAAGTGAGACAGAAACACATCATACCAAGCTGAGCACAGAAATCATGAAGGTAGGCTAGTTAAATTCCATCAGAGGGCACGGGAGTGATAGTGTTACCTGGGTGTGCTGCACCTAACCACAACTCCGCTAGGCCAACAGTAAACAGTGTTTGGAAAACTGAAGAGGGGAGCAGAAAGCTGTGTCACTTGACTTTGGCTCTCATTTGCGAAAAGGTTGTATTTCAAAACAGAAGATGGGGTTGGAAAAGTAAACACAGCTGCGTTTTCTCTACCCCAGTGTGAGAATGAAGAGGCTCTTAGGAGTGGCAGGAGGCGGGGTCCCTTCTCGGTGCACACTCAGAGCCCCAAATGGCATGCTGTTGTTTCACTTCATGGCAAACTCAGGACAATATTTTTTACTGTGGTAAAATATACACAATGTTTATGACCCTAATCATTTATAAGTGTATAATTCAGTGGCATTAATATAGGCATGTCATGCAATTGACACCATTATCCATCTCTGGAACTTTTCTTGTCATCACAAATAGAAACTCTGTACCCATTAAGGAACTCTCCATTCCTCGCTTCTCCAGCCCCTGGTAACTTCTATCTATCATATCATATTCCATCAACTTGCCTGTTTCAAGTATCTCATATAAATGGAATCATACAGTGTTTGTCCTTCAGCGTTTGACTTATTTCACTCAATGTAATGTTTTCAGAGGCCATATGCATATATGTTGCGTCATGTATCAGAATTTTTTACGGCTATTACTCTGTTGTATGTATATACCATATTTTGTTTATCCATTCATCCACTGATACACATCTGGGTTGTTGCTACCTATTGCTGTGTATTGCAGCACAATACTTTAAGCTACAGTAAAATCAACTAGTGGAAATCTACAAATTAATGCTAAAAGGATTGTCAGGAGTCAATGAATATACGAGTACTATTTAGGTATGTAGAGTTAGAAAGAACTTGAACTAAGGGAAACAAACTATAGTTCCCGCTTATTTTGAATTATAAATCTATTTAGGTATAATAAATTTGTATGCTTTACTATTATACACTTTGCTTGGCTTTAAAAATCATAATCAAAAAGAGCCTTGTCAATTTAATATTTTATGAATTAACATCTGAGTATAACCGATGTTATTTCAATCCTGTTTGACACAGCTCCATAATTTCTCAAAAACCTTTCACCCACACTGGAACTCTACACTGTAATTCTTTTGTGTATTTTTGTAAGGGTGCAAGATGTCATTACCTGCTCTTGGGAAAAGTTTGCTCAACAAACTTGAGAGTGAGTAATGCTAAGAAATGATTAAAAATGAAAAGCCACAGTTGTATCCAAAAATTCATCAGAGGAAAATCTAAAATTCATATAGCTTAATAAATTTAAATATAGTTTAAATGCCTCAGCAGAGTAACAAACTTTATCCAAGTCATCTTGGAATTTCTCAAAGAACAATACACTGTGTGGCTGAAAGATGCTTTCAAGATTGACATAAAAGTTGATTAATGTATAATCGATTCTTTGAGCCATCCTTTTTTAGGATTCCTAAGTTTTTAAGGAAAAAGAAGGTACTTGTCAGACTATACACTGTTTCTGGTACATCAAGTTGAAAATTAATCTGCAAGACTGAGTAGCAACAGCACTAGATCAAGTCCCAGGGACTCCTGCCTCTGCCTAAACCATGTGACCTTCTGTAAATCATTTGGCCTCTCTGTGTTTCAGTCAACTCCTCTGAAATAAGAGGTAATTGGATCAGATGATCCAGCTCTGGAGTGCCATGATTCCAAGTAGACTTAGACCCTAACTCTTCTGTATTAGTAAACGCTCTTAGGGAAACACCACTGAAATCAATACAAATGATAACTGTAGAAAGTATTGACACTATCTGGAGAAGAGACTCAGAACTCCAATGGTTATGAAAAGGATTCCTACCATGGAAGAATACTTAATTTCATCCTGCTCTTGATAATGAGAAACATTTAGGAGTCAAGTAAGAAAAATACAGGCAAGTACTAATCTTCTCATAATTCACCTTATATTAAGAAAGCAGACTGTATTTTCTCAGGCCAGTGAGTCCATAATAGAGAGGAAATCTTATAATTATAAATAGATGTAGGAAAATTGTTATAGTATTAGCATTATCATTAGAATAATAATAAATTATTAATAGATAAAAGGCTTCCCAGGTGGCTCAGTGGTAAAGAATATACCTACTAATGCAGGAGACATGGGTTTGATCCCTGGGTTGCGAAGATCCCCTGGAGAAAGAAATGACAACCCACTCAAGTGTTCTTGCCTGGGAAATCCCATGGACAGAGGAGCCTGGCAAGCTATGGTCCATGGGATCACAGAGTCAGACATGACTGAGTGACTAAACAAATCAGATAAAATATATTAAAGTTATCTTAAATGTGAGTACTTGAAAAAGGCAAATTAAGTTGTATGAACTGAACTTTGGTAGGAATCTGGAAGGTACTTCAGAGCACTCTCAAGATTGCTAACCTAGATTTGTAGTGGAGTATTTTAATTAGAAATATCTCTAGGAAATTTGGAGCACTATAGTCCTTAAGATTTTTTGTTTTACTCTCCTAAACAGTAAGGTGATGAGGTAGAGTTTTTCCTGAAGTGGGAAAATCTGATAGAAGAGGGATAAGAAAGTTGTATGTGCATGAAAGAAGGTAATTCATTGGAAGTGAGAATAACTGGTCCTCAGAGGTGAAAGTGAGAGTCCATTTTCAGAACACAATACAAATTTTCCTTTAGCCTTCTAGAAATAAGTGCTATGGCTTCAGTGCCAAACTGGCCTGGAAATGAACACCTGTAATTTCCAAAAGTGTTCTTAAATGTACAGATTCTACACTCAGAGTTCACCAGAGCTCCGTGTTTCCCTCCTGTGCTTTCTTTGCAGGTGGGTTGATGGGAAGTCTCTGAAGAAACTAGATAATTTATGGCCTACCGATGAGGATGGAAATAAGGGTTTAGGTTATGAGTTCTGATAAATACTGAAAAGTAAATTATACTAGTTACTAGTGATTCTAACTGTATTAACTTCATTTTGGTTCGGTCCTAATGTTCTGATAGTGTACACTCCCAGAGATCGTTCACATTTCATGAGCGTTTATTTGCGAGTCACTATTCTAAGATTTTTTTTACCTGTATTATCTCAATGTTTCCATTTAAAAGGTGGAATACACTAAAACACAGAGAATTTGATCTAACTCTGGAAGTAGACTTTTAGCTGCTAGACTATTCTGCCTCAAAAATACAACCCAGTCTAAGGAAACTTCACTTCATGCCTTTTAAAATGTGGTGTCATTTCTTCTAATGACCAAAAGAGCATCTTCTCCTTGAGAAAGGGCTGTAGGATACTTTTCTAATAATCATACTTTCTTTTTTTCTCAAAACCAAAGCACAAGGAATGGTAAGATACCAACTTAACCAAAAAAAAAGAAAAAAACATTGGATGTTGTATTATGACTCATTTTTATATCCTGCTGGATATTGCTAATTCTATGTGAATTAGAAACTCTAAAATTATAGACTCTTTAGACTATTTTAATCTGTAAAAGCACTGTTGTGAAGCCTCAGTGATATATTTTGAAAATAACCTTTTTACCTTAACCAAATATATTCCAGTTAAATTTAAGAACTTAAAGTAACCACATATTGTCTTTTGTTCAATGAAGAGGACTCTTCCTGAAACACACCCTCTGTGGTCAATTTTCCAGGGACACACACAACTGACTGCATTCAGCTGCTCACATTTCCCAGCTCATGGCACTTGGTGAGCAATGGCAAAAAGGTGCCAAGTGGCTGGAACCTGGGTTGCAGTTTATTTTTAGGAAACAAAGAAGATATGTTGCCTTTAACAGGCCCAAACCACATGATCTGGGTCTACTTAACATTATTCCTGAACCAACTATGCTAAGAGGATTATATCACTGGCAAGACAAGAGAATGAGAACATTTCCGGGACTCAATATAGTTGCAAGCTTCTGGGTGGACTCTTAAATGTAGAAAAAAAAGGGAAGTACATCATCACTATTTATGCCCAAAGTAGCACAAATAAAAGTGGTGCTTTCAAGCTCAAAGTGTATAGCTGATTTTAAAAAGGCTCACAAGTGCATTTTTACTTCCTATTTATTTAACGGCTTTGAACTAAAACCTAAACAAAAATTGATTAAAAGGACACTATGCTTCAAAGGATACTATCATAAAAGTAAAAAGGCAACCTGCAGAATGGGAGAAAATATTTGCAAATCATATCTGATAAGGGCTATGAATCTAGAATATATACACTCTTATAACTCAGTAATAAAAAAGATAACCTATATGAAAAACAGGAGAAGGATTTGAATAGACATTTCTTCAAAGAAGATAAATGGCCAATACACACTGAAAAGATGCTTGACATCATTAGCTGTGAAGGAATTGCAAAAAGAAAAAAAAAAAAACAAAAAACCCTTAAGATACCTACAGTGAGATACTACACACCCATTAGGATGGCTATAATCAAAAAGTCAGACAACAACTGCTGGCTAAGATGTGGAGAAAATGGAACCATCACACATGGCTGGTGGTAATATCAAATGGTGCAAATATTCTGGAAAACAGCTTGGCAGTTTCTCAGACATTTAAACAGAGAATTACCATAGTGCCAGCAATTCCACTCCTAGATATATATTTAAGAAAATTAAAAACAGGTATTCAAAAAAATACTTCTGTATTTGTATAGTAGGGTTATTCACAATAGCCAAAAGGTAGAAACAACCCAACTGATGAATGGATAAACAAAAGGTGATATAATCACATTATGAAATATTATTCAACAATTAAAACTATAAAAAGAAATGAAGTACTGATACATGTTTCAAATGGATGATGCTTGAAAACATTATGCCAAGTGAAAAAAGTAAGTCACAAAGTGAAGTGCAAGTCATTTAGTCGTGTCCGACTCTTTGTGACCCCATGGACTATACAGTCCATGGAATTCTCCAGGCCAGAATACCAGAGTGGGTAGCCTTTCCATTCTTTAGGGGATCTTCCCAACCCAGGAATTGAACCCAGGTCTTCCACACTGTAGGCAGATTCTTTACCAGCTGAGCCACAAGGGAAGCCCAAGAATACTCGAGTGGGTAGCCTATCTCTTCCCCAGCAGATCTTCCCAACCCAGGAACCAAACCCAGGTCTCCTGCATTGTAGGCGGATTCTTTACCAACTGGAGCTATCAGGGAAGCCTGCATGTAATTCTACTTATATGAAATATTCAGGAGAGGCAAATCCATTGAGACAGAAAGTAGATTAATAGTGAAAGTTCACCTTTACTTCCAATAGGTCAAAGCTACATCTTCAAGCAAAAGGACGATGTATTGATCATAGTGAGTGTTTTTTATTTTCTTAAACACTCAATCAGACTCATAGAAGAAACACTTTCATCCTTTTGCCAACGTATTTTGAAAATCATAAATCTATGATGATTTTTAAATTTCATCTACGCAGTATATAATATTTAGATAAACTTCAGAGGAACACTGTAGATTCTACTATACTAATGCACTTAAAAAACACATACCTTTATAAGCTCTTCCCCTCCATTGTAACTACTGTGGCCCAATTCCTTCTCTTCATTTTACTGTTAGCTTTATTGTAGTAATAATCATCCTCAGACACATGAATTTATTACAGGAAAAATTAAGCTCTTCTATTAAGAGATACCCTTCTACAAAAATTTTAAAGTAATTATAAAAATGTGTAATATATTTATATTGTTTTGGTTGATTATCTACTACAAATAAATAATTCAGAAGAAATTTCTAACACTTGGCCTGTGGTCATAGTGTATATATATATACACACACACACACACACACACACACACACATGCATATATATATATTTAATTCATACTAATTTTTTGTTGCCAAGAAATATAGTACAGTCATCAATAAAAGATCTTCATGGATAGAAATCTGAGTTCAAGTAGAAAAAGGAATGATGCAAAATTTCTGATTGATAAAGAGCTTGTTCATGTATTTTTTTAGACAGATGATGTCATGTGTCAAACTGCTATGGGATTTCAATTTCATTGGATAAATATGAAAGAATGATGTCATAGTTTTATGTTTAAATGTCAATATTTACAATATGTGGGAAACTCCATCCTTTGAAACTGTTCAAGTTGTGATAGAAAATTTCCTATGACATCTTAGTATAAGAGGATACATTATTGGAGTATATATACAAAATTGTCTTCACATTTGAGAGATAATGCCAAATCGCTCTCTAGAGTACTTGTCTTTACTTATACTGGCTCTGAGGGCTTTCTTTTTCTCACATCACCACCAACACTTGGTGATTTTCAGGTTTTTTAATCTTTCCCAATCCGAATGTGAAAAGGTATCATATTTTAACTTCCTTCTCAGTTCTAACACTCGGCTTCAATTCAATGTCTCTCATCTTAAATACCATTTCCTTAGAGAGACTTGCTCTGTTCACCCCATCTTAAAGTATATCCTCCCAAGTAAATTTACTTGCTCTCTATCTCATTCCATGGGTTATTTCCTTCACTAAACTTACCACAACTTGATATAATTTTGTATGTTTGTCTGCTTTTATTTTAGACTTCGTTTTCAGTCTTTATCTCCTGCTAAAATTCAAACTCTGGGAGGAGGGTCCCCGTGTAGTAAATTGCACATGTGGTATATAGCAGACACACAATTCAGCAGACATACTGAATGAACAAACATTGCTGAGCTGAGTAATCAAGTAGTCTTCATTTTCTAGTTTTCTTTTTTTTTGGTTAGGTTTGATGACTGGATAATAAAAGAGCCAGTAATAATTTTTTATAATTATTTCCTTGCTTCCAAACTCAAGTGGTATGGATCAAGGCAGCATTCCTGTCAAGATTTCACCAATTTCTCCCCTTCCTTTCCTGTAACAATGCTCAGAGAAATAACTTCTAGCAAGCATTTCACTAATAGTAACTTTTATTCAGCATATTATCTATTGTCATTGTTGAGACCACCAGAAGTGTCACTTGACTATGCCTTTCTTGGTGAAAGGACTGCATTTGGTCCTGAGTATAAATTTAACAAAACTGTGAACATTTTAGACACCAGACCAACTGCTGACGTTAGGATTAGAGACTTCCCGGAGTCAAAGCACACATTCAACCCAATTACCAAACTCACTGGGATGCATTAAAAATCGCCAAAACGCATTCTCTTTTTGAAAACATTAATTACTTGTCACTCTATCTTGAGATGGCAAACTGAAACACAGATTTAGCATGAGGTTTATTTTGATACATTTAGTAGCATAACAGATTCTGTTAAATTCAGTTAAAGTCACTGTGGAGAAATAAATGACACCGAGACTTGTCAAGTTGCAAGAGGCATCAATTTATAATCATATTAAAAAATGTTAAAAATAATCTTTAAAAATTATATGCCAGATCGGACATCATTGATTTCAAACAGCTTTGAATGGTGCCTGAAATGTTTCAGAATTCTTTTCCTTATTTAGTAATATGTTAAAAAAAATTTCTAATTGGCTTAATTCATATTGGCTCGAACAGTCAAAGCATCAAAAGATGATTACCAATTAAAAACACTTTAAGAATTTTGTAACTACATGTAAAGAAACCAAATGGCTTTAAGGAACTTGGCCAAAAGAGTATAAATAATGACCTGCACTTTTTCCATTAAAAATGCACATCCTAATTATAAAAATGACAAAGGTAATATAATACAGAGGAAAGAAATGAATTAGGAATCAGAAAATCAATTGCATTCATCTATTTAAAAAAAATATTTGGGTCCCTATAGTGTGTCTGGCACAAGACTGGGCAACGGATAAAGTGGGGGATAAACAGCTGAGGTGCTACTTTGGTGAGGATTACAGTGCAGAGGGGAAACTGGGCAAAATGCAAGAAAAGCAACTGTGGGAAGTGCTGGTTGCAAGGAAGGAACAGCCGGCGATGAAAAGAAATGGCATGGGCAGTGGGCACGAAGAAGATAAAAAGAAGATAACAAGTGCTGACTACACATATGATGAAATAATTTTAAGTGAAAAACCTTTAAACTTATATGATTCAATTGCCAAACTTCAATGTTAAAATATTTGAAATTTGGCAAAAATTTGTTGCAATATTTTAACTCAATACATATCAAATTTTAAAATCTACTTCAATGTTATGATAGTGTCTGGTGTGGTTACTAAAACATAAACAAAGATGATAAAAATTCCACCATGATTTTGAAAAGCCAGTTTTAAAAAACCCTACTATTTGGATGAGTGTTTTTTTTTGGGACTAGGTCAGTAGACAAATAAGTAGTGACCAGAAAGAGAAGGATATTGGCATGTCTTGTGCCTTTTTAAAAACTGAGATATAATTGACATATAATATTTATTAGTTTCAAGTATATAAGAAATATTTGTATGTATTGCAAAATGGTCACCACAATAAGTCTAGTTAACATCTATTACGACAGAGTTGCAAAAATAACTTTTTTCTTATGATAAGATCTACTCTCTTGGCAACTTTCATATATACAAATAGAGCATTATTAACTATATTCTCCATCCTGTACATTACCTCCCCAGGACTTACTTGTTTTATAACACAAAGGTTGTATCTTTTGACCACCTCCACTCATTTCTCCTATTTGTGGCAACCCCCACACCTCTGGCAACCCCCAATCTGTTTTTGTTTTAGACTCCACATGTAAGTGAAATCATATGGTATTTGTCTTTCTCTGCCTGACTTATTCCCCTTAGCGTAACACCCTCAAGGTCCATCCATGTTGTTGCAAGTAACATTTTGTATATACATGAATACATACATATTATACACACACACACACACACACACATATCTATATATATAGATACATATATGTCTCACTTTGGCCCCAACCATTCATTCACTGATGGACACTCAGTTGCTTCCATTTTTGGCTGTTAAAAATAGTCCCACAATAAACATGGGGGCACATAAAACCTTCTGAGCTAGTGTTTTCATTTCCTTTAGATAAATAACCAAAAGTAGAATTGCTGGGTCACATGGTAGTTCTATTTTTAGTTTTATGAGGAACCTCTAGACTTTTCCATAGTGGGTACACCAACTTACATTCCCATCAACAGGGCACAAGGGTTTCCTTTTCTCCATATTCTTACTGAAACTTGTTATCTCTTGTCTTTTTGATAATAGCCATTCTTCGGGTTTTAGGTGAAATCTGATTGTGATTTTGATTTGCATTTTGCTGATGATAAGTCATCCCAAAGAAAGGCAATGCCAAAGAATGCTCAAACTATCGCACAATTGCACTCATCTCACATGCTAGTAAAGTAATGCTCAAAATTCTCCAAGCCAGGCTTCAGCAATATGTGAACCGTGAACTTCCAGATGTTCAAGCTGGTTTTAGAAAAGGCAGAGGAACCAGAGATCAAATTGCCAACATCCGCTGGATCACGAAAAAAGCAAGAGAGTTCCAGAAAAACATCTATTTCTGCTTTACTGACTATGCCAAAGCCTTTGACTGTGTGGATCACAATAAACTGTGGAAAATTCTGAAAGAGATGGGAATACCAGACCACCTGACCTGCCTCTTGAGAAACCTATATGCAGGTCAGGAAGGAACAATTAAAACTGGACATGGAACAACAGACTGGTTCCAAATAGGAAAAGGAGCATGTCAAGGCTGTATATTGTCACCCTGCTTATTTAACTTCTATGCAGAGTACATCATGAAAAACGCTGGGCTGGAAGAAACACAAGCTGGAATCAAGATTGCCGGGAGAAATATGAAATAACCTCACACATGCAGATGACACCACCCTTATGGCAGAAAGTGAAGAGGAACTAAAAAGCCTCTTGATGAAAGTGAAAGAGGAGAGTGAAAAAGTTGGCTTAAAGCTCAACATTCAGAAAACAAAGATCATGGCATCTGGTCCCATTACTTCATGGGAAATAGATGGGGAAACAGTGTCAGACTTTATTTTTGGGGGCTCCAAAATCACTGCAGATGGTGACTGCAGCCATGAAATTAAAAGACACTTACTCCTTAGAAGGAAAGTCATGACCAACCTAGATAGCATATTAAAAAGCAGAGACATTCCTTTGCCAACAAAGGTCCGTCTAGTCAAGGCTATGGTTTTTCCAGTAGTCATGTATGGATGTGAGAGTTGGACTGTGAAGAAAGCTGAGAGCCGAAGAATTGATGCTTTTGAACTGTGGTGTTGGAGAAGACTCTTGAAAGTCCCGATTGCAAGGAGATCCAACCAGTCCATTCTAAAGGAGATCAGTCCTGGGATTTCTTTGGAAGGAATGATGCTAAATCTGAAACTCCAGTACTTTGGCCACCTTATGAGAGAGTTGACTCATTGGAAAAGACTCTGATGCTGGGAGGGATTGAGGGCAGGAGGTGAAGGGGACGACAGAGGATGAGATGGCTGGATGGCATCACCGACTCGATGGACGTGAGTTTGAGTGAACTCTGGGAGTTGGTGATGGACAGGGAGGCCTGGTGTGCTGCGATTCATGGGGTCGCAAAGAGTCGGACACGACTAAGTGACTAAACTGAACTGATGATAAGTAATGTTAAGCAGATTTTAATATATCTGTTGGCCATCTGTATGTCTTCTCTGGAAGAAAGTCTATTCAGGTTTCTGCCCATTTTTTAATCAGACTGTTTTTGTGCCATTTAGTTGCATAAGTTCTTCATATACTTTGGCTATTAGGATATTAGCCCTCTATCAGATAAAAGGTTTGCAAACGTTTTCTCCGACCCTGTGGGTTACTTTTTAATTTTGTTGAAGATTTCATTTGCTGTTCAGGAGCATTTTAGTTTGGTCCCACATATTTATTTTTGCTTCTGTTGCCTTTGCTTTTTGGTGTCAAATCCTAAAATCATCACCGTGACCCATGGCCATGAGCTTATCATCTATGTCTTCTTCTAGAGTTTTATGGTTTCTGGCTTGAGGTTCAAGTTTTTAATACATTTTGGGTTAATTCTTACGTATTGTGTAAGATGATGATCCAGTTTCATTCTTTTGCATGTGGCTGTCTAGTTTCCCCAATACCACTTATTGAAAAGACTGTCCTTACCCTATAGGATATTCTTGCCTCCTTGTCGAAAGTTAACTGACATAAGTGTATGGGTTCATGTCTGAGCTCTCTATTCTATTCCATTGATCTACATGTCTGTTTTTATGCCAATATCATACTCTTTTGATTACTGCTGCTGCTAAGTCGCTTCGTGTCTGACTCTGTGCGACCCCATAGACGGCAGCCCACAAGGCTCCCCTGTCCCTGGGATTCTCAAGGCAAGAACAATTACTACAGATTTGTAAATTAGTTTGAAATCAGGGGGCATGATGCCTCCAGCTTTGTTCTTCTTTCTCAAGGTCTTGTGATTTCATACAATTTTTCACATTTTTTTTTTCTCTGTGGAAAATGCCATTGGAATTTTGGCAGGGGCTGTACTGAATTTATAGACTGCTTTGGAAAAAGTTAATTCTTGCAATCCATGAACACAGAATACCTTTCTATTTATTTGTGTCTTCAACATCTTATACTTTTCAGTGTACAAGTCTTTTACCTCCTTGGTTAAATTTATTCCTAGGTATTTTATTATTTTGGTGAAGTTGGAAAAATATCACTATTTTTTAAAAAATTTCCCTGGTGGCCTAGGGGCTAAGACTCTGCATTCCCAGTGCAGGGCACCCGGGTTCTATCCCTGGTCAGGGAACTAGGTCCTGCATCCTACACACTAAGACCCAGACACAGTCAAATAAAAATGTGTGTGTGTGTGTGTGTGTTACTATTTAGGTAAGCATTTTAATAAGGCTCATCTGGTTATATTTTATATTCTAACTGTGATATTCTGTGCCTATTGTATTTTCAATGGGAGTATTTCCAGCTGTAAGTATTGTATGGAGTGTGATATCTGTCAGAAATAACAACTAAAAATCTTTCTGTGAAAAAGAAGATGTCCTTGATAAGCAGGTTTGACCAAGAACGCTTACTTCAATGGGAAAGAGGAGGAAGAAGCTAAAAATATTTTAAAGATAACGAACACGTGCTCTTCTATCTTCTCTTTGTACTAAAGAAAAACTGAGAGTATGAGACATTATGGGACACTCTGCCACATGTGTGTCATCCGAACCTGCGCGGCCACCCTGTGGATGAGCAGCAGCGTCCCTAACGTAGAGACAGGGAAAGTGAAGCACGGAGACAGTAAATAATGGGTCCGAGGCCACAGTTCACACACCACAGAACACCACTCTACACTGCTCTTCAAAACTGAACTCTGGATGACTTTCCTACCCATGAGCAATTCTTTAGCTCAAATAAAGGCTATTCTCACAATACTAACACAGAGAGTACTAAAGCTTAGCAAGAGAAAATAACTAGTTGCCTTGCAATTTACCAATGAAATAGATAGCCTGGAGGCCTCACTCTTACTAGCATCATTTCCCAGGAATATGCTTAAATGATACTGTGACTGGAGCATACCCAACAAAAATGTGCAATTTATGACGTATCTATATTACAGAAGTGCAATGAGATTGAAAATTCTAATATGGTATTTACTGGCTCTTTTAAAATAACATTTCCAATGCCTAATGTGTTCTGTTTGTAAGATTTTCATAGGGAAAACTACCTCCATCTTAAGAAAAGCTAATAACTGAACAAATTCATTAAAAAAACTAAAAGACTTTTTTACTTGCATTATAGGGAAAAATGAAAAAACCTTTGCTCTAACTAAAGGGTTCAGTGAAAAATTCTGAAAGGTAGATGCTTCCTCCTATATAAAAAGTATCAGAGTCGCAAAGCACTGATATCACTGAAAAGGACACTGGCCTTAAGATTCGAGAGGAATTTCTAGTCACAAGCTTTACTACTATACTAAGATGCTTTGTGACTTAAATAAAGCAAGTCATTTAACTTCTCTGAATTCTACTTGGCTTTCTTATCTCTAAAATGAAGGGGCGGGACTACAGGATTTTTATAGACCAGTCCTATTAAATAGAAATTAATAAGAACCACCTATGTAATTTAAAATTTTCCACTTGCCACAGTAAAAGAAAAAAAAAAACAGGAAAAGGTATAAATAATTTTGTTGTTGTTGCTGTTCAGTCGCTAAATTGTGTCCAACTCTTTGGCAACCCCGTGGATTGCAAGCAAGCCAGGCCTGCCTGTCCCTAGCTATCTCCCAGAGTTTATCCAAGGTCATGTCCATTGAATTGGTGATTCTATCCAACCATCTCATCCAAATAAGTAGTTTTAACAACATATTTTTGTTTAACCCCTTATATCTAAAACATCAGTTCAGAAAAACAATATAATAAATTACGATTCTTCTTTCCAGACTAAGCCTAGTATGTATTTTACTGAATCTGGTACGTATTTTACTCTTAGAGCACACAACTCAGATTCAGTACAATGCACATTTAACGTGCCCCAAAGCCACATGTGTGTAGAGGCAGTTACACAAGTTCATTCTCCAATAATTAACGTACAATGTTTCAGGAGTATTCTATTATTAAAAGGAAGGCACACCAGCAGAAATCAGGCTTAATGAAACTAGCTGTTCACACAGTGTGGTTGAACAGCAGCACCGTCCTCAACTACAGAGGCTCGAGAAGCTGCCTCAGGTGGGCACTGCTTTGGGGTAAACAGAAATCATCTGTGCTTTTCAGTGTTTTTAAAATATAAATCACAGAAGGACAACAAATTGACAAATTAAGTTTTTATGTCGTACAACTGAAAAATCTTTTAGAAGCAGATGGGCTGTAAACAGCACATTAAAGGGTCCTCACTACTTGATGTGGCTGTGAGTTTTTCCAATCAGCTGGATCATTAGCGTCTAACAGGACTCTGGCGGAGTAAGAATCAGAAGCCTGCGGAGGGTAGATACCTAAGAAAAATTTTACCTACTTACAACTTAGTGTTGTACTCTTATAGTCTAACTTTAATGGGAACTTACAGTTCGAACTAAAACAGGATAAAGACCAAAAGGAAATCTAGATAGTCATGTGCTAGACAGAATCATGCCCAAAGAAAGGCTGCCATTTAAGCCTGCGCATCAGTTGATAGCAGCTGTGGTGGAGTGACACCGGTGAAGAATTAACACCAGCAGCGCTGGAAAACGTCCCCAGGCTCCTCTAAGAAGATGTATTAACAAGACACATGAAAAGTTATTGATAGAAGCATAGTTAGGCAAGCCACTTGAAGACAAGTGGGTGCTAAATGACAGATGAAATCTTAACCTCGAGCTGCACCTTGAGAGGAGAAATGGGAAGACTGTGGCACAGAGCTTGTTGAAGGCAAACACCTGGAGAATCTGTGTCCTCTCATCAACCAGTTCCCACTTTGAGATTCACATGGAGATGCTACAGAAATCACAGCTGCAGATGACCACACAATAAATACGTGAGAAGGCCCTGCCAGCCTCCTGTGAAGAGGAGGAGGAGGACAGGGTGGTTACCCACCAACTTCAGCCATACATTTTTATTCAGTCAAGTGCATGGAAGCTATGAATTTAGGACAAGGATTCAGGCATTACAGGAACATGTTTACTCCCTCTCACTAGCAAGGAGGAAAGTATGGCTTGATCATAAACCAAGAATTAGTATCTCAGTTTATTCTTGTAAGCAAACCTCAGTGCTGAACTTATGTTCATTATGTGTGACATTATGTGTGAGGGAGGAAGAGACTCCCTGTTAATTCTTGAGACTGGAGACACGAAGAATTTGGGGGGATCACATAAATGGGATGGTAACCTAGCTCAGTCCGGCTCCAAACCTAGAACTTCTTTCCTAGATAGAAAATATTTTTATCCGAGAATCCCCACTGTGGAAAATATAGCAAACAAGATGTATTATTAAATCTTCCTCCCATAGGCTCTTAAGGTTATCTCCAGCCTACGAGTGTCATGTTTATGAACAGGTTTAAACTCAACTCAAATATACAGCTGGATAAAGCAATGGCACCTCATTCCAGTACTCTTGCCTGGAAAATCCCATGGATGGAGGAGCCTGGTAGGCTGCAGTCCATGGGGTCGCTAAGAGTCGGGCATGACTGAGCGACTTCACTTTCACTTTTCACTTTCATGCATTGGAGAAGGAAATGGCAACCCACTCCAGTGTTCTTGCCTGGAGAATCCCAGGGACAGGGGAGCCTAGTGGGCTGCCGTCTATGGGGTCGCACAGAGTCGGACACGACTGAAGTGACTTAGCAGTAGCAGCAAATATACAGCACAATAAAAAGTTGGATAATATTAAACACCACAACTATAGGCAGTTTGCTTGATTCTCTTTTCATTTATTCTCTAAGAATAAGAGAAGGACTCTTCATTGCCAATCCATGCAGAGACTGGCTAAATGAAACTGGGGTGTACACAAAGTTCTAGAAGCAATCAGAGGAAAGTCCTCTGTTTTGAGAAACTTTCATTTTAAAATAAGGTTTACCATTCCTCATAGAAGACTCTGCCAGTTTTTAAGCAATCATTTTAGTTAGTTCTAGAAGCACCCAAGAACAATTGACTGGGCCCAGAAAGAGGCTCATCTTGGCAGTGATCTCAAGAACAGACCAACTGTGAGCTGTGACAGGGACACCTCCATGCCAAAGCCACTGACCTCTGACAGACTTCTCAGTCAAGTGCTCAGAGCTTTAAAAGCAGGGGGCTTAAAACAGCATCTTGTGTTTTTCTTTCTTAAAGTGGAAAGGAGACTTCCATTTCTGCAAAGTAAGTTCACTAAACAGATTTTTAAATCTGTGCATCCGGGCTGCCGTTTGGAGGGCTGGCAGTATGGGATGGGCCATCTTACACAGAATCATATTTAAGAAATGGTGCGATTCTCCAGCTGGTAGAGACGGCTCATGGCACCACCCCCCCACCCCCACCCTGCCTTCACTGTCACAGAACAGACTGCCCAAGGCTTTCTGTAACCGCCTTCATACCCTAGGCTCTGGGAGGAAGTGGACCACGTCTATCTCTTCATAATTGTACTCTGTGTCCAACCCTGAGAAGCATGTCTGGCATGGGACAGATGCTTAGGAAATATTTGTTGAATGGGGAAAACAAAAATTTTCTCAAGGACGCTAAAAGAAATGACAATGAAACTCCAGTGACCAAGATTTCTGAAGAATATGTATCAAGTTAGAGATGTACTCTTTATTTTCTCCCCTAGGGTAATATTATTTTCTTCAGACAGTGAACTTTGATCTCAATAAAATATTAATGCAATAGGAGTCCAAAATATCAAAAGGCAGTTTGATTTGCTTTGCTATAATTTACTCAGCACCGTCAGGAAAATGTCCACAGGTCATCAGAAAACATAAAACTACTTTTGTTTTAGACCTTAAGAAAGCATTCTAAATTTCTGATGGCTTACAATAAAAACTTTGAAATGCTCTAAGTTCTTATGCTCATAATGGTGATGCCAAGTCAGGTTTTAAACCTGTTTAGGTCTTGGTCATGCTTATCAAAGTACCTTAAGGTCCATCTTTTAGATCAGAAATACAGCAATGACAGCAACGAAAACGGAACGACAGTGACGGCAAAACCAGTACATGCAGCAATTTCTAATGTACAAAGTATTCCACATTCATACCCTCGTTTGCTTTCAGCAGCACCCCTGTGGAGAAGCCAGAGAGAGTCACCCTTGTTTTTACAGAGGAAGAAATGGCGCTCACAGTGTCACACAGGCAGTAAGTGAATAGTTGGGAATTTCACGTGCGAGAGTCGGACAGAAACACAGCTGAAATATTTAAAAGATGACTATATTTAAAAGATGACTGATTTATAAAACAAACTTTAGTTCACTGTCTTTGTTAAAAAACGTGGACCATTTTTAAAGTTTTTATTGAATTTGCTGCAGCATCGCTTCTTTGGTTTTTTGGCGGTGAGGCATGTGGGATCTTGGCCCCCGACCAGGGATTGAACCCACGCCCCTGCACTGGGAGGTGAGGTCTTAACCACTGGACCGCCAAGGAAGTACCTAGTTGAACTACTTTTGCCTACCTAACACACCCAATAGAGACACTGTACAGAAATGACATTCTTTACTGAAAAGTATCATTATCCAGCCATGTCATCATTATTGTTGCTTTATACAGGGCCAGAGAGAAAAGTGAATGTCTTCCTGTATCAAGTGATGGGTTTTTTAATTAGCTCTTTTATTCAATTATAACACAACCTGATCAGAGCTATCATGGAGGACAGAGAGGACTGGGAATAAAACATAAGAGGTTACGTCTCTTTATAGCAAACTAAAATCTGGTTGGGTATAAAGGGACAGATGTATCTTATTCTTCCTCAAACTAGAATAGAACGAATCTGGAATGTTCCAGTTGGGAGTATTTCCCAATCCTTTCTCTGACATTATCTTTTCTAACGTGTTTGCATGCCAGCTTTCCCGATGAGCCAGTGAATCTACATGAAAACATGCTTTCATGTGCAAAACCACAAAAATAAGATTATTTCTATCACATTGTTCGTTTGTACCTAGTAGAATTCTTTGCCTTCTTTACCAAGACTACATCTTGAAGAGGCACTAAAATTCCTGCGAGTATACACGAGCTTTGAACAGTACTGCTCAGCCTGACTGGAAACACTCTTTCTTTGAGGAGGAAGGGACAAGATTGCAAAAGATGCCCAGAAAGCAATCTGAAAATATAAAATATTAGTGTTAGATGTTTAATGCCTGTCTCCTCTCCCACTCTGTGCTCTGCGACAGGAGTGCTGAAACACAGCTAAGGCTTATAGGTCCCTGTCAGTACTCAGCTGTCTCAGCCTTTAGGTTTGACAAGAGAAAAGAAGGTCTACTAGGCAACTGTTTGGCTCCCGGGGCAGGAAGCTGCATCCAACTCCGGACCAGCTGGCTGTGGATGCCTGCGGACTGCCAAGTCAGCAGTGACGGGATGGAGCGCCTTCTTGCTTTAGTATTACTCTGGAAGGTCAATTAACAGTACTGCCAGCCTCCAAGGTTCTCTTTCCAAACTGTTAGGAATTCTCCTTGATGATCATCTAAACATAAGTGGGCTTTAAGCTTTGGAGGGACCCTTTGAGACTTTTCAGATCTGGACTCTTTTCCCTGGATGATACTATTGCTGTTGCCACTGTCAATAATGATGAGGATTGTGGTAATAACAACAAAATACCAGCGATCCCATTTATTGAGTGCACACACTACAGGAAATGACTTGAGCTCAATGCCTTTCAGGAAGATTCTTACCCTTGGAATCATCCTTCGTTCCTTCCCCTGCTCACAATACTTTCCCCTACCACTTCTCTTATGATCATTCTTGGCCAACATTCATATTCGTGGTTCTCAACCCTGAATGCCCATTATAATCATGAGGAGCTCTTAGGAAATGGCAGTTCAGTTCCCAAGAAACTATACATAAAGATGCTGATTTAATTCATCTGGGGAAGGGTCTGGGCATTGACTGATATTCTTTGAAAGCTCCTCAGATTATGTGCAGCCAGGACCGAAAACCATGAGTCCACAACCCAGCCAATACTCCATCCTTTCCATTCCATGACCTCCGAAATCCTTTCTGTTCAACCACAACAGCCAGGTACACGTCCATGGTCATCTTAGACCCTGAGGTTAATAATGAAAATACTAATTCCAGAACTTTATTTCATGAATCACACACATTCACGCCTACCTCCTGCCAATCTGCTTCACACACTCTAGAAGCTGTACTCTGGCAATTCAGTGACCCACGAAGATGGCCAAGCCACTTTCTCATTGTCCACAATATCATTGTATCTTTTCCTTCTCTCCCCAGCCTGGATCCTGTGTTTCATCACTGTAATTATTTCACTGCGCACACCTTTGGCTCCAGCACCTTGTTTGGTCTTTGTGGTGTCTTCATTCAGTAAAACCTCAAGCCCAGTAAAACCCAATTCTATGCCAACAGCAAACCTGCATGCACTTGAGTTGTAACCTGGATGCGGGTTGAAGAAAAGTACAGAATCACGCTGACTAGTTTTATTTCAAATTTGTGACCAAAAATCTCTAGAGGTCATCTTTGTTTCCATCAACAAATTTACCAACCTACTTTTAAGGGCACCATATAGTTTCCCCCACTCCCCATTAAACTGGATAAACTGTCCCGAAGACCAAACCATCTGTATACCACATCATATCTCAAGGAGTTGGTTCTTGAAATTACCCCCCCTTTCTTATTTTGATATTTCACCTCTTTTCCAGATCACTCGTATTAGCCTCCAACGTAGTATAACATCTGCTACTTTTCTTTTTTTTTTAATTTTTATTCATTTCTCTCCTATCATTCCATTGCTCTGTTCTCCTGTGTGGTAGAATGCCTGGAAGAAGTCTCCATCCTCGCTGTTTGCACACTTCCTTCCCCTATATTCCTGTGTATTTTATTTCATTTCTTAAACAATTAGGAGATAATACATTAAAAGTATGTGTCAGGCACAGAAGATTTGTATTTTCCCCTTAGTTTAAGAACAGACAATTACTAGAAACGCTGAAACCTACTGTGTCTCTCCTGCCCACCCCCATTCTTTCCCCTCCCTCACCAGGAAGTAAAGCCTATTATTTTTCCAGCTTTTGTGATTATTTGATATATATTGTGAAATGATTATCAGAATGAGGTTCACTTCAGTCGCTCAGTTGTGTCAGACTCTTTGCGACACCATGAATCATAGCACGCCAGGCCTCCCTGTCCATCACCAACTCCTGGAGTTCATTCAAACTCATGTCCATTGAGTCAGTAATGCCATCCAACCATCTCATCCTCTGTCGTCTCCTTCTCCTCCTGCCCTCAATCTTTCCCAGCATCAGGGTCTTTTCAAATAAGTCAGCTCTTTGCATCAGGTGGCCAAAGTACTGGAGTTTCAGCTTCAACATCAGTCCTTCCAATGAACACCCAGGACTGATCTCCTTTAGGATGGACTGGTTGGATCTCCTTGCAATCCAAGGGACTCTCAAGAGTCTTCTCCAACACCACAGTTCAAAAGCATCAATTCTTCGGTGCTCAGCTTTCTTTATAGTCCAACTCTCACATCCATATATGACCACTGGAAAACCATAGCCTTGACTAGATGGACCTTTGTTGGCAAAGGAATGTCTCTGCTTTGGAATATGCTATCTAGGTTGGTCATAACTTTCCTTCTAAGGTGTAAGTGTCTTTTAATTTCATGGCTGCAGTCACCATCTGCAGTGATTTTGGAGCCCCTCAAAATAAAGTCAGCCACTGTTTCCACTGTTTCCCCATCTATTTGCCATGAATGAGGTTACTCACACCGTAACCACGTCACATTATTACTATGTATGTGTACCGGGTGGGGGATGTGGGTGTGTGCTGAGCATGTTTAAGGTCTACCCTCCTGGTAATGTTTAGGCGTGCACTACAGTGCCCTTTAGTCACCACACTATAGTTGAGAGCCCCCAAACCTATTCATCTTCTAACTAGAAGACTGTACCTCTGGATAACATCTCCCCACTTCCCCTACTCCCTTGGCAACCACCAATCTACTCTACTTCAGTTCATTTTTTAAAAAGAGTTTTTTAGATTCCACATATATGAGAGATCATAGTATGTTCTTCTTTGACCTACTTTACTTACTATAAATGCCCTCAAGTTTCAGCCACGCTGTTGCCAGTGGCAGGTCTGCCTTCTTTTTTACGGCTAAGTAATCATACATCATACATACTTTTGACCCTTGAGCAAGATGGGTTTGAACTGCATGGGTCCATATAGATTTTTTTCAGCAGTAAATACTACAGTACTGCAAGATCCGAGGCTGGCTGAATCATGCACATCAGGGCCCACTATAGGTTACAAGCAGATGTTTGACTTTGCAGTGGGTCAGCTGTTCAAGGCTCAACTGCACATGTGTATTTATATTGATAAAAGTCGTATTTTCTGTATCCATTCCTCCATCAGTAGACACTTGGCTTGTTTCCATACCTTGGCCGTTGTAAACAATGCCACAACAAACAGAGGGGTGCAAACGTGTCTTCAAGAGATTGATTTCACTTCCTTCCGGTATATACCCAGAAGTGGGATTGCTGGATCATATGGTAAGATTTCACTTCCTTCTGGTATATACCCAGAAGTGGGATTGCTGGATCATATGGTAAGATTTCACTTCCTTCCAGTATATACCCAGAAGTGGGATTGCAGGATCATATGGTAAGATTTCATTTCCTTCCGGTATATACCCAGAAGTGGGATTGCTGGATCATATGGTAAGATTTCACTTCCTTCCAGTATATACCCAGAAGTGGGATTGCAGGATCATATGGTAAGATTTCATTTCCTTCCGGTATATACCCAGAAGTGGGATTGCTGGATCATATGGTAGTTCTATTTTTAATTAAAAAAAAAAACAAAAAAAAAAACAAAAAAAAAACAAAAAAAAAACTCCATAAAGTTTTCCATAATGGCCATACCAATTTTTAACAGCAAGCTTTTGTTAACTTACACATATTTAATGACTAATCTGCATTTGTTCTACTGTCATATGTGTGTTCTTTCTCCTCTTTTACTTTCTCATGGGTTGACTGAATGTTTTTATTCCTTTTAAAATCTCCACTATATTTAGAAATTACACCGTATCTTTTTAGTGATTACCCTAGAAATGTTAACATGCACTGAACAGAGAATGTCAGTAATTTTACCATCCTCCTACATAAATCAAGGACCTTAGAATACTTTAATTTCAGCTACTTCCTTCCTAAGTTATTTGCTATAAGCCATTACTATTTTGGTGTTATAAATCAATTTTAGCTTTATTTTAGATTTATTCTCATGTGAACTTTCTTAGTTTATCATTCCTTTCTGCAGCTAAGGTCTTCCATCTGGGATCATTTTCCCTTTGCCTAACGTACATCAATTAGAATTTCTTTTAGAGATGGTCTCTTGGTACATATTCTCCTAGGTTCTATCTATCTGGAAAGAACTTTATCTACACTTATTCTTAAAATTTTGCTGAATATGGAATTCTAGGTTGGCAATTATATTGTCTCCCCACTTTGAAGATATTATTTCACAGCCTTCTGGCTCCATGGTTGTTACCGGCAAGTCAGTTTTAAGTATACTTTCCTTTGAAGCGATCTTTTAAGATATCTTATTTGTCTTTGGTGTTGTGTAGGTTCACTATGATATGTCTAATGTGCATTTATTTCTATTTATTCTTTTTGGAATTTTGGGAGGCTTGCTAAATCTGAAGACTGATGTCTTTCACCAGTTTTGGAGAGTTATTAGCTCCTATCTTTTCAAATTCTGACTCTGCTCCATTCTCTGATTCTGACTCTTCTGCTTCTGGAATTCCAGTTAAGATGCATGTTACACCTCCTCACTTCATTATATTATAACATTATGTATTATATACTAACATAGTATATGCTATAATAATTACTTATAATTATTATAATATTTATATTGCTGGTTTATATATATATATATTAGTATATATTATGTTTTAGTATTTAATTACAGCCCTCTATATGGGCTTCCCAGGTGACTCAGATAGTAAAGAATCCCCCTGCCATGCAGAAGACCCAGGTTCAATCCCTGGGTTAGAGGTATGGCAACCCACTCCAGTATTCTTGCCTGGGTAACCCCATGGACAGAGGAGCCTGGCAGGCTACCACCCATGGGGCCACAAAGAATCGGACGCAACTGAGTGACTAACACTTTCAATTTCTACATAATATTAGCACCTTCCATGCAACAGTGTTATATTTCTGTATCTCTCTGTGGTGCATTATGAGTAACTCCTCTGGATGTCTTTTAACCCATGAGATCTCTCTTCATTTATGTATAGTATGCTAAATGTCAACCTGTGCGTTGCACGACTATTTTTAATTTTTAATGACTCATTGTGTTCTTTTCCAAATATGGTGATCTTTTAAAAAAGTCTCTTGATCCTTATATTTTCAAGCCTGTTCCTTACTCTTTAAATACATAAACATAATTATTTTACATTATGAGATATACCAGTATCTGAAATCTCTAGATATCTGATTCTTCTATTTTTTGTTAACTCTCACTCATTTAGCCTTGTTTCCTTGTGTATTTTATGATTTCTGACTGAAGAACTAATATTCCTCGGAACTCTATCTGCGAGACTCTTTTGGCTTGATGAAAGGGGATTCCTCCAGAAAGGATTTGTGTTTGCTTCTACCTGAGCCTGAGGACACTAATAACTCAGCTTAAGTTGCCCGAAGTTCTAGACTTTGGGTTTCTTTGAATCTTTTATTACCAAGTAACTGAAAAATGTAATGACAAAATTTAAAGAGAGACCAAATGACAAAGAGTAAAAAGGGAAGAGAACTGAGATCTAAACTACTATACTAAAGGATATTTTTGAAAAAGAAATGCTTGAGACCCAGATATTATGCTGCTGTTGCTAAGCTGCTTCAGTCGTGTCCGACTCTGTGCGATCCCATAGACGGCAGCCCACCAGGCTCCTCTGTCCCTGGGATTCTCCAGGCAAGAACACTGGAGTGGGTTGCCATTTCCTTCTCCAATGCATGCATGCATGCTAAGTCGCTTCAGTTGTGTCTGACTCTGTGCGACCCTATGGAGAGCAGCCCACCAGGTTCCTCTGTACACAAGATACTCTAGGCAAGAATACTGGAGTGAGTTGCCATTTCCTTCTCCAGATATTATACTATATATGATAAATGTTTAAATTTCAAAGATAAGGAAAATAAACTGAAGGATGAAACAGAAAAAATTTACCTATGCAGAAGACAGTGGAGTGATATACATAATCTTGAGCAAATCCAAGATTGTGACAAAAGAATTTAACAGTCAGTAAAAGTACTGTTCATGTATAAAAACAGAAACAGTATTAAATATGCAACAGCTTAAACCTATATTCAAACCATTCTTAAAGCAATTTTCTAAAGATGTTTAACATCATAATTAAGAAATTTAGGAAGATAAAATTTTGTATAAAGATTGATGGTAAGCATGAGAAGCCATTAAATATGGACATGTCACTGTAATTGCTATAGATATGAAACCACATAGAGAATAGTTCTTTAATACAAGTAATAGAATTTAACCCTTAAGATTAAGGGGACGACAGAGGATGAGGTTGGATGGTATCACTGACTCAATGGACATGAGTTTGAGCAGGCTCTGAGAGCTGGTGATGGACAGAGAAGCCTGGCGTGCTGCAGTCCATGGGGTCTCGAAGAGTCGAACACAACTGAGTGACTGAACTGAACCCTTAAGATTATATTAATAAAGACTATTAAGTAAGAGTGTGAAAGATTACATTTTACATGTTGCAAAGGGGAAAAGGGACAATTCTTAGATTTGACAGGCAAAATTTAGAGAATGTTTTAAGGGTCTATGAAAATAACCACTTACGTAAGTAAGAACAATAACATCTTCTATATCATTAGAGAGAAAAACAAAGCCAAGATATTATCCACAGAAATGAAAAGAATATAAACTAAAAGGAGACAAGAAACTCCAGGAAGCCTAAAATAAAATCTAATTTATTTTAAGATCAGACATATCAGCTATTTTGATAAATGAGTTTTACATCTCTTTATTGAAGGACAAATATTCCCCTCCATTAACCAAAATATAAGACTTGTACTTTGTCATGCTGCCTATCATGCTAGCACAAAATTCTATTTTATTTTCTTCACAGCGCTTACTATTATTAGAATTATTTTCTTGTTTATTGCCCAGTTCTCTGCACTAGAATATAAGTTGCATAAGAAAGGACCATGGCTGTCATGTTCATGCCTATATTGTTAGGGTGCTCCATAAATATGCGTTGAATCAATCAGTGAAGGAGTGAATGACTAGACATCACACAGAAAGTTAAATATAAAAAGTCAAAGAAAAAGAAAATAGAGGTTACAATTAAAATGTCATGTAAAAAGGAATAGCAAAATACTTTTAAAATAAGTAGAAGAAATATACTGTAGGGAGAAAAGAGTTATTATGGGATTATACAATATGTGTGTAGAACTTCTGAAAATTGTAAAGCACTGTAGAATTCAAAGAATCTTTCATTCAACTGTAAATATGTTGTTGAATGAAAAATAAGAAAGATTCTCTCATATATATATATATGTGTGTGTATATATATATATAGAGAGAGAGAGAGAATATATTTTTGTTGTTAATGAAAGACAAAATCAATAATGGAATTTAAGTCCTAAAACCTTGATATATCAAATTCTAGGATTTATATACATACAAAGCAAAATAAAAACAGAGATTCAGACAGAAAATGATAGAATTATAATGATTATGAGTGACTAACAGTCACAAATACACTCTAATAGTCTTTGACAGATTAGGTAGATAAAACATAAAAATAGAGTCTATCTGAATAATTGACCCTATGAATGTATACGTGTGTGTTTATTTTACATGCACATAAATAGTTTTCTAAGTATACGTATGAACTTCCCTAATAATGCAGTGGTAAAGAATCTACTTGCCAATGCAAGAGACATGGGTTCAATCCCTGGGCCAGGAAGATCCCCTAGAGGAGGAACTGGCAACCCACTCCAGGATCCTTGCCTGGGAAATCTCACGGACAGAGGAACCTAGGGGTTCTATATAGTACATGGGGTCGCAAACGACTTAGTGACTAAACAACAAGGATACATATACTATTTAAATTAGAAAATAATCATTACTAAAGTACTTGCTAGATTGCATGCGGAAAGTTTTTGACAAGCTTTTCTTACCCAAAAGCTGTTAGAAAAATAATTCATGAGATTGAAATAAAAATTTATAATAAATGTAAATTTTTCTAGATGAAAAAAAATTGAAGTCTAAGTGTATGGAAACCATTTCTGCAACTGGTCTATCATTTTTGTAAATGTCGTATTAACTAATACTTTCTAAGTAATACGATCTCAAACAGATAAGTGCAGGGAGATCTCATAAGCCTGAATGGGTGGAGAGAAAAACTGAAAAAGGCCTTCTAAAGCCATGAGTGCAGTACAGTTCTATAGTCACAAGTAATGACTTTTCTGCATAAAAACTATGTTAAATTTGATTTCAGAATGTTGTGTGCAATTCCATATACTATGCCTTGAGAAATGAAAGGGAAAGAGTGAAGGTAACATTTATTGAGCAAATGTGTGTGAGGTGTAACTTCATATAATAATTGGTGCCTAAAAGTATGGCTGTTTTCATCCATTCAACAAGTACCTCCATGGAGAAGGAAATGGTGACCCACTCCAGTATTCTTGCCTGGAGAATCCCATGGACAGAGGAGCCTGGCGGGCTATCGTCCATGGGGTCACAAGAGTCGGACACGACTTAGTGACTAAACCACCACCAGCGTGACGAGAAGCCTGCACACCACGATGAAGAGTAGCGCCCGCTCACTGCAACTCGAGAAGACCCACATGCAGCAACAAAGGCCTAGCATAGCGAAGAATAAAAAGTAACTTTTAGAAATCCTGAAAAAAAAAAAATAGTAAGTACCTCCTGAGTCCCTCCACTACGCCAGGCAAAAATAAGCACTGGGAGGGACATAGAATACAATCATGTGAAACAGATCATCTAATAGTAGATGGTGATAGCTAATATGAGAAAAATAAAGCAGAAAGGAGGGATGGAGAGATCTGGGGAGTTATAATTTTAAACAGTCAGGAAAGGCTTTCCTGAGAAGATGTTAACTGAACAAACACTCACAGGAGATGAGGGAAGTGTGTTCCAGGCCAGAACAGCCAATGCAAAAGCACGGAGACACGAGGCAACGAGGCTGGAGTAGCCTGAAAAAGGACTCAGAGTGGGAGAGCAGCGACTCGGAGACAGACTGCGCGGGGCCTTAAGTTTATGGTCAAAGACTTGGGCTTGTAATTGAAAGTTATCTGCCTTATGCTTGAAAAGAATCACTATGTCCTTTGGGTAGCTGAGAACAGGGCGCCGAGGATGGAAGAGAGAATGAAGAAGCTACAGTAGTAATCTAGATAGCAGATGGCGGTTGCCTGGCCAGAGGTGGCAGGGAAGGGACAAGAAGTATAGATTCTGGATGGAACTGAAGGTAAACTCAGCAGAATTTGCTGGTGTGTTAGACGTAGGCACGAGCGATAAGAGGAGTCAACGTAACTCCAAAGATTTAGTCTGAACAGATGGAAGGGCAAAGTGTCATCATTTGCATTAGTTATGGAAACGGTGACTAGTATTACTCCAAAGCTCACAGTCTTTCCACAATGCCTCAGTACTAGAGAAAAAAGGCAACCAAAATTATGTGCATAGAGCATCTACCATATGGATTATAGACTTTTTCATTTTACAAATGAAGGTTGAGAAGACTTTTTCTCAAAATAATTGGTATTTCTCATAATAATTAGTTTCCTGAATTATGAGATTTCTTGTTCAATGACATGGTGAAGCCTGAAAATGTTAAAGGACTGAAAAAGGATAGGAAATTTATGGATGACAGAATCGTATCAGGTTATCCAGGGATGTTAGGGGTATTTGGGTAAATCTCCATATTCTTGAGGGTGATAGTAAGAAAAATGGTCCACAGGACCTCCTTAAAAACAGTGTTTGACAGAATAAGATGGAGCACAGACTTTTCAAAGATTAGATATGAGAACACTATTTTGCTCTGGCTTCTTCATTTTAAGTGTTTCAAACAGAAACTTGAATAACTAACCACCAATGTCCTAGCTGCTTTCAGTGACTCAAGATATTCTTTGAGCATACACACAGAGCTATGTTTTGGACATTTATCATGTATGTATAGCTTTCCAATTCGTTTTTCGTAGGATAAAGGTTAATAGGCTCCAAGAAATGTACTTGTTTAATTTCTTCAAGCTTTCTGTTTATATTCTCTCATTGGCCGTGTTCATAGGTTGCCTCAGCAATACAAGTTGATTCTGTTGTTGAGATAAAATATAATTATTTTCCACTCGTCTTAGTGGAAACATTACACTGGATATCTAGAATTAATCTTCTTCTGTCCTGCTATCTTTGTCTATTTGTATAAACATGCCATCCTGTGATAATTCCCAAGAGTGAGTTCTCTTCAATCTCCCCCACTCCTGACATCACTGTTTCAATGAAAGCTACTTCCTTCTTTCTTCCCAGTCATCTTGACCTAGCTCCTTCCTGTGTTTCAACTCTGTCAGGACAGCTGCCAAGATCAAGAAATACTAACTCATGCCTCATGTATATAATAACTCTCTCTTTCAGTCCCAGTGCTAACCCTCCAGAGACGACTCTGGTCTTAATTTTGGCGACACCTCTGAATGCATCTCCTCTTCTTTAGTCTGTCCCAGCTGTACTTTGTCTAGCATGCTGGGACTGGCTTAATTTTAAACCATGGCTCTAGTAAGTTCACTATCAAGACCATGCAACGGCTTCATGTCTATAGCTGAATTATATGTCACTTTTTGTACCTACCTTTCAGGGCCCTCCACAATATGGCTCCAGCTGTCTTTCCAGTTTCATATCGTACTATTTCCCTTACAAGATCACTATAGCTATAGCAAAATCAACCACTCTTCCCTGAACCTGGCTCCATTTTACCAGCTTGGTGGTGGGCTTCCCAGATGGCTCAGCAGTAAACAAACAAACAAAAAAACCTGCCTGCTGATGCAGGAGATGTGGGTTTGATCCCTGGGTCGGGAAGATCCCCTGTGGAGGAAATGGCAACCCACTCTAGTATTCTTGCCTGGAAAATCCTATGGAGAGAGGAGGCAGGCAGGCTACAGTCCATGGGGTCGCAAGAGAGCCACTAAACAACAACAACAAATCTCTGTTTATACAAAAACTTCCCCTCTTGTCTATCAAACTTCCCTTCTTGTCTATCAAAAGTTGACCTGTCCTTCAAGTCCCAGCCCAAATATGGCTCCTAAGAAGCACGTGCTGATGCCCCTGGCCTGATTCGTGTGATCACCACGTCCCCCGCAACTCCATCCCCAAACCCTGTACAGTGCTGACTGCAGTCTGCCGACCTGAGCACCTTTCTGAGCACCTTTCGTCTCTTCAACACATAATTCTAAGCTCCGAGAAGATAGATAGCAAGTGTCTTGCTTATCTCTGAATCGCCCATGGTGGTAGGATCCTGCCTTACATAAAGTTGAGTTCAAGGATAATCAGTGACAAGAAGTGTTAGAGAGTAGATATCTTTTTAAAGGCTGTTTTTAAACTTACCATTAAAAGCTGTGAACACTCCCCTCTCACTTAATAACAGGGGATCAGTGGAGACAAACAGATATAAGAGTATCTCCTTGGTCTCTTGAGTAGTCTTTCTACTCTCCTGTATAAATAGAATTTACATTACAGTCATTAAAAGTCCCCTGTAAAATGCTGTCACAAGGCCATATCTGAGAAGAGAGGATGAGTGCTAATCTGTTCCTGACTCACTCTTTATTGAGTAGGGACAGTATGAGATGATCTGTCTGGATTAAAGACAGAAAGGAAATGGAGTTTTCAAGGCAGGGAAAAAAAAAAAAAAATTAACCTCCCCTCCCCACAAAAAAAAGCTGCGTCATAAAATGTAGTCTGTGGAAAATCTTTCTGCTGAATGACAAGATTAAGAAAAATCAATAAAACCTTTGAAACCTGAACTATGTGAAAGGCTTTTCAGGCTTGATGGCAAAAGACAAAGGTACGGCTTCAAGAACATAAAATCTTTCTCTAGCAACCGCAAAAGCAATTCTTCAATATTCAGGAGCCTTCAAGGCCCCAAAATATGCTTAGCACAAATTGCTTATTACACAGATAGGGACAGTCGAGATTCAAAGGGCCTGCATTTCCAAAAGGACTTTTACCAAGGCCGTAATTAGTTGTTCTGGCAAAAACTGCGTACAAGTCTAATTGCACACACAATTTGCTAATTGTATCTTCAAAATAAAGGGTGAAGGGTTAATTGTATCCACATCTGGCCACAAAGAAAGAGATCGTCCTTTGAAAATATGACCCTACACTCGGATGAAAATTTGCATTAAACAACCATCCCCATTACTACTAATAATTATAATAATATCACATGCTTACAAATTGATACCTTTCATCCTGATCCTGAAAACACTTTACAAACATTAATTAATGTCACAATACTCTTATGAGGTACGAAAGGCAATTATCCCAACGGTGTCAAGGAGGAAATACAGGAAAGTTAGGTAATTGTCAAACAGACACAAAGGGAATTGGAATTCTCAGTCTCTGGCTCTGAACACTGACCTTGGTCACCAGGGAGGTTCCATGGTTCACATAAATTAGCAAAAATGAGCTTGAAACCAAAGGCAAAACCAAGTAACCACATTTCAGAATAGTGAAACAAGTCTTTGATTTAAACTCTACTTTGACTTCTTTTTTATCCAAAGGAAAATAGAGAGCATCTAGAATGGAGCCAACAAGGAGAACTTTTTGGTTTTATAATCATATATTTCAGATAATCAAAACAGAGTCCAGATAATCATATGATGCGTCCCTAATGAATGATACATTCAAAGCTACGTAAGAGGAATAAGTTCCCACAAGGGATGGGTACTTAGAATGTTCTGGTTGTAGTAGCTGTGAGATGAGGACACGCTGGACCTAATTAATACATAGGGTGAGGGACTAAAACAGAGTAAAATTAACATTACCTTAATTCTAACTGTTGTGAATTTACATCAAATTACTAGTTAGGAGCATTCAATTTATACCAGCCTGAGTACAAATAGGAAAAGGAGTTCGTCAAGGCTGTATATTGTCACCCTGTTTATTTAACTTATATGCAGAGTACATCATGAGAAACACTGGACTGGAAGAAACACAAGCTGGAATCAAGATTGCTGGGAGAAATATCAATAACCTCAGATATGCAGATGACACCACCCTTATGGCAGAAAGTGAAGAGGAACTCGAAAGCCTCTTGATGAAAGTGAAAGTGGAGAGTGAAAAAGTTGGCTTAAAGCTCAACATTCAGAAAACAAAGATCATGGCTTCTGGTCCCATCACTTCATGGGAAATAGATGGGGAAACAGTGTCAGACTTTATTTTTCTGGGCTCCAAAATCACTACAGATGGTGACCGCAGCCATGAAATTAAAAGACGCTTACTCCTTGGAAGGAAAGATATGACCAACCTAGATAGCATATTCAAAAGCAGAGACATTACTTTGCCAACAAAGGTTCGTCTAGTCAAGGCCATGGTTTTTCCTGTGGTCATGTACGGATATGAGAGTTGGACTGTGAAGAAGGCTGAGCGCCGAAGAATTGATATTTTTGAACTGTGGTGTTGGAGAAGACTCTTGAGAGTCCCTTGGACTGCAAAGAGATCCAACCAGTCCATTCTGAAGGAGATCAGCCCTGGGATTTCTTTGGAAGGAATGATGCTAAATCTGAAACTCCAGTACTTTGGCCACCTCATGTGAAGAGTTGACTCATTGGAAAAGACTCTGATGCTGGGAGGGATATGGGGCAGGAGGAGAAGGGGCCAACAGAGGATGAGATGACTGGATGGTGTCACTGACTCGATGGACGTGAGTCTGAGTGAACTCCAGGAGTTGGTGATGGACAGGGAGGCCTGGCGTGCTGCGATTCATGGGGTCGCAAAGAGTCAGACACGACTGAGCGACTGATCTGATCTGAGTACAAATAAATTTCCTTAAAAACGTGTATCATTAATAATATCTTCTTTAAGAATTAGAGAGATATGAGGATTCATTTTTAATGGCCACAAAACATATATTTTAAGGATTGATTTATAATTTATAGTTATTTTTATAAATAATATAGCAGGGGGGATGAGAATTCAAGTTTTTCTTTCTTTCCTTTTTTTTTTTTAAATGTAAAGCTCTGACACTGTGTAAGGAACAGACCAGGAAGGTGAAAATCAGGAGGCAGAAAGATCTGTCAGGAGGGTTTGTAATACATCGGATGAGGGTGGAGGAGGGTCTGCTCTCTGATCTTGGCATAGGAGAGGTAAAAGAGAGGACAAACAAGACAGTCTCTGACAGCACCTAGTGAAGAATTAAACATGAGGAAAAGGATGTGCTGCACATCTGACCAAAGGCAACCAGAGGCTCATACTGCATGTTTGCTCTACGGTCATATTAGCACAAGTACCAACAGGGTTAACATACTATAAATATTTTTCATAAATGTCAATCGTGTGTTGCATGTGTGAACACTCAGTTGCTCAATTGTGTCCGATTCTTTGCGACCCCATGGCTGCTGCTGCTGCTAAGTCGCTTCAGTCCTGTCCGACTCTGTGCGACTCCATAGACGCCAGCCCACCAGGCTCCCCCGTCCCTGGGATTCTCCAGGCAAGAACACTGGAGTGGGTTGCCATTTCCTTCTCCAACGCATGCAAGTGAAAAGTGAGAGTGAAGTCGCTCAGTCGTGTCCGACTCTTCGCCACCCCATGGACTGCAGCCCACCAGGCTTTTCAGTCCATGGGATTTCCTAGGCAAGAGTACTGGAGTGGGGTGCCATTTCCTCCTCCAGGGGATCTTCCCAAACCAGGGATCAAACCCTCATCTCTTGCATGTCCTGCATCGGCAGCTGGGTTCTTTACCACGGCGCCACCTGGGAAGCCTAAATATTTTTCATCAGTAAATATTGTATCACAAATATTTTTCATCAATGAAAAGCATAAAATATTGTTTTTTAAAGTAATATCACAACACGAAATGTATCTTTTTTTAAATAAAAATGAAACATATTATTTTTCAGCCAGACTGAGGATATGAGAGTAAGATTATGTCTCTAGCTCAGGTTTCTGCATTCTCTTTGCTCTGTTCATTCACATTTATAAAAAGGAAAACAAGCTTTAGTTTTTTCTTTCCCAGATATTCAAAGGATCTGTACCCACTAAGGTCTTTATATCTCCCTCCCACATTGCCAAAAATAATGTAAAACCCTGACAAAAATAGATGCTTAAAAATTACTGATTAAATGAATAAATTTAAAAATTAAACAAAAATTTAAGTCAAATATAAATCCTCCAAACATGGAGAGAAGTATTGCTGTTAGTGTTAGACTGCCTGTTAAATGGTATGTTAGTGATGGCTGTTGTTTATTAAATGACAACTTAAACATTTCACCAGGAAAAATCCATTTCCCAAATAACTTACACTGATCACCACACTTGTTATAAAAAATTGCTAGCCACTATATCCAAAGACAAATCCTCATTAGCACTAGCGCTGAGAACTGCTATTGATAGAAAAAAACAAGAAAATGTTTGGGAGACATTACACTGCACTTAAAATGTTTCCTTAGGAAATGACAAGACTATATAGTCAATGTTATATAATTAGAAATTTCTCCCCTTGTAACAATGTTCCATCTTTGTGTTCTGAAGAGAAACCACTGATTTTTATCTACCCTAATTTAAAGATATCATTATTGTCAGTGACATCCTAGTCACATACAAAATTGAGGTCAAGGTTTCAGATTTGACATCCAAAGGCCTGGATGATATGGACCAATGGACTTCTAGTCATAATTCCCTCTGATACGGTCAGTGATTCCTGAGGAATGAGGATTTGTACCACTGGCTGTGCAAGTGCTGAGGAGGAGGGCGCCTAGAAGGCTGGGGTTCGGGTTCAGGGGGGCTTCACGGGCAAGAAGACAGGCAGAGCAGAGGGCAGGGCAAGTCAAGGGCCATCTCCTTTCTTTTCTGGATCTAAGCCTTTAGGGGCAGCCCCTCAGCTCCCACCTGTGCGAGCACGTGTGTACACACAGGTCAGCATGAGCGGAGTCCCTGGGGAGCGCTGGCTGCCGTGAGCTCAGAACCAGGGGCTCTGGGACGGCTCAGGCAGAGCTGCAGCCCCAACTGTGACTTACTGACAGTGATTCGGCACCTAAGTGTTTGCACTGAGTCAATCTGAATTCAAGTTGGAGCCACATATCAGCTAAGCGGCCTGCACAAGACATTTCACTTTCTTAAGTGTCAGTTTTCTCAACTGTAAAAACAGGGAGAATTAAATGATATATACTGCTTAGTACAGCACCTAAGCATAGGAGAAGAGCAATAAATAAAAGCTTTTACCATTAGGACTGAATGTGAATCTAGACCACCAGAGCCATAGGCAGCAGTCTTCCAATCTCATCCATCCTTTTACTCAAACAGCAACTATCAAAAACCCCTATGCTTCTTAAAACACCAGGCTGAAAATGTATTTCTACATTTTCAAATACATTTCAGGAAATGTATTTCTGAATTCTAATGTAGAATTCAGTGAAAATATTTTGAATTTGATAAAGGGTTTTCAAAAGTACTTTCCCCAAAAGATGGCAGTGGTGGATGCCAAAGAAACACTTTTTTTATTCCACCACTTTTAGAACACTATTCAATAATCTGACACATTCAAAAGAAGAGGACAACAGCAGAAATGGCCACACAGCTTCCTGAAACAAACGCTTTTCAGAAAAGTCATCTATACCATTTTGCTTAAAAACTAGTTCTATATATCTTATATACTTATTTATTTAAATATTTTTAATTTAAATATTTATTTATAGTTTAAAAATTGACCTATGTTTTTAACTCGATACATATATTTGAAGAGAAAATTTCACACCAGTATCATAAATGTAAAACCAACTTTCCTTGCCAGCTAAAAGATAACTTAAGAAAATGGTAATATTAATGTTTTGCAATCAGTGAGCAGTGAAGGGATATTTGGCTCAATGGATTTGGTGTTTCAGACAGACTGGAGGTTCTACATCCAGTAAGATAATTGGCTTTTAGTTGCTAAATCTGGTTTTTAGTGTTACTGTGAGCAAGCAGGAAAAACTTCAGTCCACACGTATATCAAGTTCTGATCACAGAACATTGCATTTTCCCTCTGAAAAACTTAATCTGATTTGGACTTTTCTACTTCATTATGGATTTTAAAATTTTAGTATCACCCTTTCCTTACATTACCTTTTAGTTGGCAAGGAAAGCTGGTTTGACATTTATGATACTAGCATGAGATTTTCTCATTAAATACATATATACATCGAGTTAAAACTTGCATCAATTTAAAATACTAAAAATATTTTAATAAGTATATAAAATATATTAATTAAGTGCCCTAAAAACAACAGGTGGTACAGGCTGGGGGTGGGCAGGTGCTGTCTCCACCATTCTTGTTGGCCTGTCCCATTCTATTCATCTCCCACTTTTTGCAGAAGGTCCTCCTTGGCCCCTGCAGCCATGGTCACGACTCTCTGAAATGTGAACGTCTCTAGAATTTAGTCTCTATTATATGATTTCATCTTTACCATATGATTAGCACATAATCATAGGCTCTAATACAGCATTATTTAAATGTTCACGTGTCTGTGTCCTGGACTATTAGACTGATAAACGACTTGTGGGCAAAAAGAATTCATTTATCTCTGTAGCACTGAGCAAACAGGGGGCATGCTGATAAATATTTCCTGAATAGTCTTATAATTCCTTATGTTTATATTTAAGTAACTGTACTTCAAAGGCAATTCTATTATAATATTAACTAAATTAAACCAATTTTTAGTTCTATGTACCTATCTGAATGATCCCATAAAGGCAAGAACTAACAGATTATTTGCCCTAATCTGGACTAGTGTAAGATTACTAGTTACATACCTTTCTTCCTTAGTTACAGATAATATATCACGGCAATGTGCCTAGCTCCCAACATTTCCCCACCATTCCTGCTGGTAGAGATGGTCAATGAGATGCTGTTGGATGAGGCTTTTGGAAAAGCCATTTAAAAGGAGCTTGCATTTGCTTCAATCCCCTCCTTCTGTGGCTGGAGATGCATGGCCATACTATAATCAAGAGGCAACCTGGGTTATGGAAGCCACATACTAAAGGCGGTAGAGTAGAAAGAGAGAGTCTAGGATATTGACAGTGTGGTGTAGTCATTATACTGGCTCTCAATTGCCTAATTTAGGACATTCTCCGATGAAGAAAAATATACACCTAATTTGTTTAAGCCACAGAGTCTCCATTGCTGGCAATCAAATGCAATTCCTGATACATGCATATGTAGAATCATTACAGACAGCCCTGGGTAATACTATCTCGTGGTGGGTGGGCGGTTTAGTCGCTAAGCTGTGTCCAACTCTTGTGACCTCACAGTTTGTAGCCTGCCAGCTCCTCTCCTCTATCCATGGGATTTTCCAGGCAAGAATAATGGAGTGGGATGGCATGTCCTTCTCCAGGGGATCTTCCCAATCCAGGGATCGAACCCGTGTCTCCTGCATTGCAGGTGGACCCTTTTACCACTGAGTCACCAGGGAAGTGCCTATACTATCTGAGGGGTGATTAAAAGTTCTCCTGCTTTCTCAAAAACATCTTTTCCTTGGTACTATCAAGTACAGATTTCCAATAAAGTATATCATGTCAGTGTTATTCATTCTTTGGTATTAGGAGTTGAAAGCATCTGTTAAAATGAAAATATTGTTGGAGGAGAGTTACACTTTAGGTTATCAATATAACTGAATATCTCATTGTGAATTAATTTATGAATTAACTTCCATGATTTGTTAGGCCCTGAGGGGATGGAACTCAAGATAGGTGAATTTTCCTATAGGGAGACCAGTCAAGAAAGGAGCAACATCCGGCTACTACATCTCTTCTTCCCTCTCCTGGCCCCTGGAGCCATCCTCATCCTCTGACTGCAGTTGCACCCCAAAGACATGGACAGGCATTGTGGGGGGGGGTACAAAAAATGAGAGATACAGGACCTAATGGGAAAGGGTCCCAAAGGCAAGCTCGCGTTTACTACACAAGGCTGCCGATAACCTCCCCTTTCTATGGGAGTACTTTATTTATATCAAAATTCCATAGCTAGTAAATAGCATTGGTAGATTAGCTATTCATTTGAAAATTAAGAACTGCTCTTCTTTTCACCCTCTGGTTATGGTTGCCAGAGTAAATATAGGTGATTTTTTAAAAAGTCTAAGTATGATACAAATATTACATAGCACAATTCCCTTTCCAGAGGATCTTTCCGACCCAGAGGCTGAACCTGGGTCTCCTGCACTGCAGGTGGATTCTTTATACCGTCTGAGCCCCCAGGGAAATACATAGGACAAACTTATACTGAAAATTCTGTTGTTTATCTGAAATTCAAATTTATCTCAGCATTCGGTATTGTTATTTGCTAAATCTGGCAGTTCTGGTTATGGTAGTACTTTAAGGGGAGAAAGATGGCTGAGTTATGGTCTATGCATCTTATTTGTGGCATTCTGGTTCTTTTATGCAATAGGAATAGCTATATGTAAGGGAATTCTGAAACACAACAATATAAAAACGTGAGCATGAACAGCCAACAACTTACAAACACCTTACCAACAATACTGGAAATCTCATCTTGGTTGTTTAAAACAGCAAAGGAGGAGGACTTCTAACTAATGAACTAACTAACCATTTTTAAAGAGAGAATAAGTAATATTCACTGACATAAATATTACAACTTCAAAGACAAGTATTTCTAAAAAGCAAACCCACAAGAATACAGAGGCATAAAAACTTTTCAAGAGATAACACTGAGGGGAAAAAAAAGTATGTTAACAAAGCATACTTTCATGATAAATGACAGAAAAGAGATCCACCCCCGAAAAAGTTTTTCATGTTCAGGGAGGTCTTACTAATATGTCCTCAATTGACTGCCAGGAAAAGAGAGTGACAGGGCCATCTTTGGAATCCAGGGCAAGGTAGAGAAGCCCTAAATGCCCAAACTGGGAATCTTGGAGCATTGCACTCAGGCATTGTGGTTTTTCTTTTTTTTTCCGATGCACTCTAAGCTCACTTTTATTACTTCCAGACCTCCTTCCTCATTAAGGCACAGATATAAAAACTGGGAGCTACTTATAGAGTAGATACCAAATAGTCCGTCTGCTGGTGAGATACAGACCGCCACCTTGCATGCAGAACAGCTGGAGGAAAAAAGAGCCCTTATTCATCAAATTTAAAAAGCACTCTCTCATTTCATGCTAATTGTATGGCCTTTTGCATGATATACAAAAGATGGCCTAAGATGAAAGGAATTGAAAAGAAAACTACCAGTCTCAGAGGTTTTTGGGGGGAACAAGATTAACTTATTACTTTTTGAGAGAAAGTAAATGACTGAGTAATTTAAGTATTACATTTATTTTCACAGAATGACCTTTACAGGTTTTATTATTATCAACATCTATCCAACTGCTGCTTCCTGCCTAACATGTGACTTTACTCGACTAATCTCAGTGCTCTGAAACCCTTCAGGTTAGTATCAAACAGTTCATAAATTAGAGAATTTAAAATAAAATGCATACAGATTTTTTACGGTTTTTTTTTTTTGCACAAAGGAAAAAGGCTGATTATTCATAAATGTTTGCTTCTCAGATCCTGCAACATGTAGGTTCTGCTTCAACTGGTTTCTTACAAAAGAGTGATCACAAAATCTCATTTGTTATCAATATTTTTGATCAATAATAACATGATAATAAGTGACAATATTATTCAAAGGCTGTAAATAAGATGATGAGGTGTGATGATTTATGACATATTGTAAATTATGGTATAAGGTGATAATATGAACTGGGTCTTTGAAAACCTCCATGAATTTGGATCTATGTTACTATAAATATCAGTCCGTTAGGAAAAACCATGTAAAAGTCATCAGGGGAAAAGGTGTAAAGCAGAGAAACAGTAGGTGCAGTTCATTCATTTGGACACAAAGCAGCACTTATTCCTTCTAGAACTATCTACCAATTGGTATCAGTCAACTGAACCAGGGTTGGCAACTGCAAAGAACAGTGGCTTCAATGTGCAGCCCTTGAAAAAAGCAAAAGAAATGATTGGGGTTCCCAGACTTCCAAAAGCACTGACTATTCAAGAGGTTGAAAACTGAGCTAAACATACTAATAATTAATATTTACTACACAGACTAAGACTTCTTTAGCCTATTAGACTGGCACTGTCCAGTAAAACTAGAAGGCAAACCACATTTGTATTCTAAACTTTTCTAGTAGCCACAGTAAGAAAGTTAAAAGAAACAGGTGAAATTCCTTTTAATACTTTTTCCCCCCAATGCAATATATCCAGAATGTTATCATGGGAACATGAAATCCACATAAAGTATCATTGAAATATTTAACAATCTTTCCTTCATATCATGTTTCTGAAACCCAGTTTGTATTTTACACTTACCGCGCATCTCAGACTACGAGTCACATTTCAAGTGCTCAACAGCTACATGTGGCAAGTAGAGACCACGTATGGCAGCGCAGTTAAAATTTCACAACTTTGGAGGGGAAAAAGGCCGTGTTCTTAATTACTACCTAATGTTTCCTGCAAGTCAAATCTCTAGCCACTAGTGAGCTTACTTATCCTTTGTGTTAATGAACACAGTAAAAACACAAAAAAGCTATACCACTAGAAACAGGGATTGTAGTCTAAGAGGCTATGCTTAATTTTTATTAAAAACAAGTATTTCTTAAACTACTCGCTTTCTCTGGCCACATTTCTATTTCTGCCACAAACTTCAGGAGTCTGGTTTTTCTCTGAGGATCAGCCACATCACCAAAGATGAAGTGAGACTTTGCCATCTTTACATTTGCCGCTTGAATAGTGTTCCAAAAAGGTAAATTATATAATTCCTAACTGGTTTATGACTAACTGTTAAGACCCATGGAGTTTCCTCATGAAAAGAGTTCCAAAAAATCAAGAAAAGAAAAACTGAAAACAAATAAGTACTAAAGTACACTAAATTCCAGACTAACAAGCATTTGAGCTCTTGTGAAACTACAAAGGACCGCTTAAGGGCTTGCATGCAAAACTGAAACTCAACAAGCCATTTTCAAGAGCTGAGTCAGGGTTGATCGTTAGTAGAAAAATAAGCGACAGAGAGGTACCAGTATTTAGTCCTCAAAAATGAATATTCAAGATGCAACATAATTAATATCTTAATTTAAACAATGAATGACAGTTTATACTTTTCTTCTTTCACTTTTTTAAACTGATTTACTTTTTATTGAAGGATAATTGCTTTACAGAATTTTGCTGTTTTCTGTCAAACCTCAACATGAATCAGCCATAGGTATACATGTATCCCCTCCCTTTTGAAACTCTCTCCCATCTCCTTCTAGCTTGATACAGAGCTCCTGTTTGAGTTTCTTGAGCCATACAACCCTCTAGGTTGATACAGAGCCCCTGAGTTTCCTGAGCCATACAGCAAATTCCCGTTGGCTATCTATTTTACATATTACTCTTTCCATACATCTTACCTCTCCTTCCCTCTCCCCATGTCCATAAGTCTATTCTCTGGTTCTCCACTGCTGCCCTGTAAGTAAATTCTTCAGTACCATTTTACCCGATACCATATATATGTGTTAGAATATGGTATTTATCTTTCTCTTTCTGACTCACTTCACTCTGTACAACAGGTTCAGGGTTCATCCACCTCATTAGAACTGACTCAAATGTGTTCCTTTTTGTGGCTGAGTAATATTTCATTGTGTATATATACTACAACTTCTTTATCCATTCATCTGTTGATAGACTTACCTGTTGATAGACATTGAGGTGCTTCCATGTTCTAACTATTGTAAATAGTGCTGCAATGAACAGTGGGATACATGTGTCTCTTTCAATTTTGGTTTCCTCAGGGTATATGCCTAGGAGTGGGACTGCTGGGTCATATGGTGGTTTTATTCCTAGGTTTTTAAGGACTCTTCATACCATTCTCCATAGTGGCCACATCAATTTACATTCCCACTAACAGTGCAAAAGTGTTCCATTTTCTCCATACCCTCTCCAGCATTTACCGTTTGTAGACTTTTGATGAGGGCCATTCTGACTGGTGTGAGGTGATATCTCATTGTGGTTTTGATTTGCGTTTCTCTACTAATGAGCAATGTGGAGCATCTTTTCATGTGTTTGTTAGCCATCTGTATGTCTTCTTTGGAGAAATGTCTGTTTAGGTCTTTTGCCCACTTTTTGATCAGGTTATTTGTTTTTCTGGTGTTGAATTTTATGAGCTGCTTGTATATTTTAGAAATTAATCCTTTGTCAGTTGTTTCATTTGCTATTATTTTCTCCCATTCTGAGGGTTGTCTTATCACTGTACTCATAGTTTCCTTTGCTGTGCAAAAGCTTTTAAGTTTAATCAGGTACACTTCTTTACTTGTGTTTTTATTTCTGTTACTCTAGGAGGTGGGTCATAGGGGATCTTGCTTTGATTTATGTCATCGAGTGTTCTGCCTGTGTTTTCCTCTAAGAATTTTATAATTTCTGGTCTTGCATTTAGGTCTTTAATCCATTTTGAGTTTATCTTTGTGTATGGTGTTAGGAAGTGTTCTAATTTCATTCTTTTACATGAAGCTGTCCAGTTTTTCCCAGCACCATTTATTGAAGAGGCTGTCTTTGCCCCATTATATATTCTTGACTCTTCTGTCAAAAATAAGGTGCCCATAGGTGTATGGGTTTATTTCTGGGCTTTCTATCTTGTTCCATTGGTCAGTATTTCTATTTTTGTGCCAGTACCATACTGTCTTGATGACTGTAGTTTTGTAGTATAACCTGAAGTCAGGAAGCTTGATTCCTCCAGCTCCATTCTTCTTTCTCAAGACTGCTTTGGCTATTCGGGGTCTTTTGTGTTTACACATGAATTGTGAAATTTTTTGTTCTAGCTCTGTGAAAAATGCCATTGGTAATTTGATAGGGATCACGTTGAATCTGTAGATGGCATTTGGTAGTACAGTCATTTTCACAATATTGACTCGCCCTACCCAGGAACATGGAATAGCTCTCCATCTGTTTATGTCATCTTTGATTTCTTTCACTAGTGTCTTATAATTTTCTGTGTACAGTTCTTTTGCCTCCTTAGGCAAGCATATTCCTAGATATTTAAATCTGTTGCAATGGTGAATGGTATTGATTCCTTAATTTCTCCTTATTTTTCATTGTTAGTATATAGAAAAGCAAGTGATTTCTGTGTATTGATTTTGTATCCTACAACTTTGTTAAATTCGCTGATTAGCTCTAGTAATTTTCTAATACTATCTTTAGGGTTTTCTATGTACAGTATCATGTCATCTGCAAACAGTGAGAGCATTACTTCTTCTTTCCTGATCTGGATTCCTTTTCTTTCTTTTTCTTCTCTGACTGCTGTAGCTAGGACTTCCAGAACTATGTTTAATAACAGTAGCAAAAGTGGACACCCTTGTCTTTTTCCTGATCTTAAGGGGAGTGCTTTCAGTTTTTCACCATTCAGAAAAATGTTTGCTGTAGGCTTAACATATATGGCCTTTGCTATGTTGACGTAGATTCCTTCTATGTCCATTTTTCGAAGAGTTTTAATCATAAATAGGTGCTGAATTTTGTCAAAGGCTTTTTATGCATCTATTGAGATGATCATATGGTTTTTATCTTTCAATTTGTTAATGTGTATCACATTGATTGATTTCCGTATACTGAAGAATCCTTGTATCCCTGTAATAAACCCAACTTGATCATGGTGTCTGAGCTTTTTGATGTGTTGCTGAATTCTGTCTTCTTTCACATTTACTGTTAGGAAATTTTAAGACTGGGTTTTGACTTGACTAATAGTTATAGGCAATGTATTAGAAACCAGAAAGTTACTGGAATTATATATGTTATAACCAACTCCAAATGTTCTGGAGATAGAAACAAAATATTCCTCTTAGTCACTTACAATGAGATTAGGTAAGATATGTCAGAAAAACTAAGCATTCTCATATGTTGCTCTTACCCATAGTTCATCCATAATTTAGCCTATATTTCTCATATCTTCTTCAGATTTCACATTCTCCTGTAGCTCTTTCTTTATTAATAAAACTCCTTAATACTTACTTGATTAAGGAAAGCCATAAGTAGTATGGCTAACTGATTCATTTGGTTACTTGATAGTCAGCTTTATGATGCCCTGAAATTTGCTTGAGGGAAGACTGCCTCTGAGAGACAAGAATTATAGCTTCTGATCCTGGAGTTCAACTGTGGCCAACCATCTTGCATGATCTTGCAATGATGAGCGTTTAGGTGTGTAACACAAATTTTTTTAACCACAAATCTTCCACAAAATAATATCTCCACCATTTTTAGACATGTTTAACAGCGTCTTGCTCCAAATAAATGTTTAAGAAATATTTAAACAAATAGTTCAAAATGAACTTGGATAAGAAACTAGGGAATTATCTATTAACCAGGATAACCAGGTTTTAGTTAGACAATGATAAAAATGAAGTTACTCACAGGATCTTTTGAGGACTAAAGAATGTTATACCAGAAACAGTCCATTTTTCTTTCAGAGCAAAACTACAACTATTGAAGTTGAAAGCAAGAATCTGATTTTGGTTCTCAATGTCAACAGGCAGGAGGCAGAACTTTAAAACAATAAGTAACACCCTTGGAGGTTTATCCAATTACCAATGGTACACCTCCTTCTGTTTGATTCAACCTTTTGCACAAGTGTGAGTTCAGAAGGTCTTCATTGGTCTGGTGTGCAGATGTGGAAATTCTCTTTCCCTGACTTTGGACTCGGACATTCACCCTAGTGCAGGCTTCCCAGGCACTGGTTAACTGAAATGCTACTGCCACTGCGAATTTCCTTCCTTCCACAACTATTTATTTGACACTTATTATTTGTAAGTATTGTTTTTAGGCATTAGAGAACAACGGACTGGGTTCAAAATTGGGAAAGGAGTGTGTCAAGGCTGTATATTGTCACCCTACTTATTTAACTCATATACATCATGTGAAATGTCAGGCTGGATGACTCACAAGCTGGAATCAAGACTGCCTGAAGAATAACAACCGCAGATATGCAGATGATACTACTCTATGGCGAAGAGGAACTAGAGCTTCTTGATGAGGGTTAAAGAGAAGAGTGAAAAGCTGGTGTAAAATTCATCATTCAAAAAACTAAGATTATGGCATCTGATCCCATCACTTCATGGCAAATAGATGGGGAAGAAGTGCAAACAGTGACAGGTTTTCTTCTTTTGGGCTCCAAAATCACTGAGAATGGTGACTGCAGCCATGCAATTAAAAGACACTTGCTCCTTGGAAGAAAAGCTATGAAAAAATAGACAGCATATTAAAAAGCAGACATCACTTTGCCGACAAAGGTCTGTCTAGTCAAAGCTATGGTTTTTCCAGTAGTCCCACATATGGATATGAAAGCTGGACCATAAAGAAGACTGAGTGCCAAAGAATTAATGCTTTCAAACTGTGGTGCTGGAGAAGACTCTCAAGAGTCCCTTGGACTGCAAGGAAATCAAACCAGTCAATCCTAAAGGAAATCAACCCTGAATATGCATTGGAAGGACTGATGCTGAAGGTGAAGCTCCAATTCTTCGGCCACCTGATGCAAAAAGCCAACTCATTGGAAAAGACTCTGATGCTGGCAAAGATTGAAGGCAGGAAGAAAAGGGGGACGACAGAGGATGAGATGGTTGGATGGCATCACTGACACAAGGACATGAGTTTGAGCAAGCCCTGGGAGACAGTGAAGGACAGGGAAGCCTGGTGTGCTGCAGGCCATGGGGTTGCAAAGAGGTGGACACGACTGAGTGACTGAATAACAACAGCAATAATAAATAAGACAGAGAAGATTGCAGCTTTTAACAATCTCAGATTCTTTCAGTTACTATTTGCAACTTGTCAGATATAGCACAATGTAAGGAATTTTTGAATGTTAACAGTATTTGATAGATAATATTACAAACTAGGAATTAAAATTTTAAGGACTAGCAATAATACCCACAGTTTGAAGAAAAATTTCAGATGCTTATCACTTACTCATTTTGCCAACTTCTTAATTCTTGTGCAGGAAGGTCCTGTACTATTTTAAATGGCTAAAGAAGGCAACATACATACCAAAAACCACTTAGGAGTCACTATTTAAAAAAATTTTTTTTTTTGTATTTTGGATATTTATTACCAATTTTACATAGGTAATTTGGTGTTTATCCATAGTAATCACATATGAGGAATTAAACTTTCATCCTGTTTGAAATAAATATTAAGTTCATTATAAAAAGTTAAAAGCCCAAATATGGACAGGGATAAAGCTTTATCCTATTAATTTTTTTTTCTTTTTTTTTAAATTTTATTTTATTTTTAAACTTCACATAATTGTATTAGTTTTGCCAAATATTTTAAAAATAATTTTAAAAGTACCATTTAAAATGTGTCTTCAGTCAGGAATGGATGCTGAAACAGCCAATACAAAGGAGAAACATCCCAAACACAACTGAGTTTTGGGGAAAGACATTAAAACATAACAGAACTAATATCCTCTTCAGGATCTGGGAATCAGAAGCACTGCTGAGCTGGCCTAATGGGACTGATTAAGACAACCTGAAAAACTAACAGAAACTGTGGCAGAACCTGATGTAAATAATACAATTTGGAGAGATGGAATACTTTTACACATATACTCCCATTAATCCAGCACTGAAAAAATAAGGACTTTGTCCAAAGTTAGGCTGTTCCAGTCCTTAGGTAATAAGGTGAACAAGTTATTCTGCCTTTGGTCTAATCCAAGCACTCATTCCTGCAAGCAACTAACATTATACATTTACTGAGTGCCTGACACATGCCATGCACGATGCCCTGACACATGCCATGCACAACGCCAGGCACAGAGAACGCAATACAGAATCAGCCAGGATCCCCCCAGTCAAGATGCTTCTGGTCATGATACAGGGAGCCAGAACACTGGCATGGACGGTGCTGAGGGAGCAGAAGAGAGGTCTTTATGCTGCCTAAGAAGAGGGTGACAGAGGATGGGATGGCTGGATGCATCACCAATGCAATGCACGTGAACTTGGGCAAACTCTGGGAGACGGTGAGGGACAGGGAGGCTCGGCATGCTGCACTCTATGGGGTTGTGAAGAATCAGACACGAGTTGGTGACTGAAGAACAGCAACAACAAGCAAGGGAGACAAAGTTGGCACCCAAGAGGCCAAATATTTGAGCAGGCGTTTGAAGGGTGAATGGCAACACTCAAACTGTTCAAAAGCGGGAAGGGATAAAGAAAGCATTCCAGAGTCCCGCTGCTGTCCACCCAAAACCATCACAGCACTGTTAATCAGCTATACTCCAAAATAAAAAGTTGAAACGATTTTTTAAAAGTGGAAAGAAAGCACTCCAGGAAAAAAGAGAATTGCACGTATAAACTCCAGGAGAAAGGAAGATGTTCACAGCATGGTCAGAAACTCTGTATAGTGACACAGGACAGACCCGGAGGTTTACACACGTGGCAGGGCCAGATCATGAAGAGACACGCACAACAGACAAAAGTTACTGGATTTTATCCTGCAAGAAGCGAAGAGCCCCAGATGTGATCAAATAAGGCAAGTACATGCTCAGATCTGTGGTGAATGGGCTGAATGAACGTAAGACTAGGGCACAGAAGGCTCTTTCAGAAACTCTGCAATAGTCCACGTAAGTGGACCGCTCATGGGACCGCTGCAGGTGGAGTGGGGAGAGAGAGGACAGGACAGATAAGTGAGGCAAAAACACAGTGACCTGGTGATCAGCTGGGTGGAGCGTGGTAAGAGGGAAGAAAGCAAAGATGATGCCCTGGCTTCTGACTTAAGAAGATATCCATCTTCAAGCCAAGCCTTCTGTCAGCTTTTAATTTTGGATTCTGACCTCTTGATATTGGTTACTGCTGCTCTGTCTCACTCTCTGTCCTGAAGAATGTGTTCCTGACTCCAGAGGCAGAAATCCAGGGATGGCCGCCAGCCCCTCTGAGAGGGAAGCGCCACCACCTGTTCCTCCCCGCCTGGTCTGGACAACCTTCAGCAGAGATCCTTTTTATGGTGCTCATTTTAATTCTGTTCACAAATGATTAAGTTAAAATATAGTTACTATGGGCCCCAGGAGTATAAGGCATTACAGAAAATAAGAGCAATGTGCAATAACAGTTTCTCCCGAGTTACGCAGGAAAGCAATACAGTGCACAGCAAAGGTTTCGTGGTCACTCGGGTGCAAGTCTGAATTCCAGCTCCATTACTGTCACTGGTGACATGACTTTGGGAAATTGATGTTCTTGAGCCTTGGTTACTTGATCTATAAAATCTAGATAGTACAGCCTATCTCACTGTTTAAAGTTAATGAGGTGATATATGTAAATTTCCTACCAGTACCACTAACTTACTATAGGTTCAAAAAATAATAAGTAAATCCTTATTTTTCCACCCCTCTTTGACTACTCAAAGTCTTTCTGCCTCCAAACAGATCCTATTATCACCAATGGGTGTTTCCCTCTATTTCTCCACGTCTATTGCTGGGAAAATGAAGCTTCTAAAATTGAAGCAGGATGGTATCTGTATCAAAGACTGCTTGCAGCCTATCCAGTATTCATCTTCCCTTTCTTCCTTATTACTGGACCCTGATTTTGCTGAGGGTACTAAACAAAAAACATCCCCCAGGGTCCCCTGCCACCAGCGATAGCCTAGTGTGTGACACAACAGAGCCAGTAAAACTCTGTTAGAGACTATTTGGAAAGTTTCTGGACATAGGTATTCTTATTCTCCCTCAGCTATCTTCCTTTTTCCAACTTCCTGGAAGTGAGGTATGATGGCTGGAGTTGCAGTAGCTATGTTGCAACTATGAGGAAAAGACCAAGACTCATAAAACATCAACCTGGCCATACTTGAGCTCCTGAAACAATGCTCCCACCACCTTCCACCAGTCTTCTCATCACATGGGAAAAATAAAATCCTAAATTTAAGCCACTACCTTCCATGTCTCTGTGACTCTTTTCTGAGCCCAATTCCTAACCGATTCAATCCCTTCAATCCCACTTGGGTGTGAGTGGGAATCATCAACCATGATTTTCTTCCAATTTAAAAAGAAACTCTTATTGAGTATCTGGTATGTCAGATACTGTGTATACAGACATGCTGCAAAGTAAACAGTATCATCATGTTACAGCAAAGGCACTTAAAGTTCTGAAAGCCTAAGTACTTTATCAGAGGTACCATAGTGCTACATGGAGAGCCAGGATTGGAGCTCCATGTCTGTCTGAGGATGAAGTTCAACACCCTGGCAGCTACTGAAGCTACTGCAGGGCTTCTGTGAACCATGGCTCCCAAGACAGTGTCTCTCTAGGTCCTCCTCCTGATACCTCAGATTCCATAGGGAAACCACCTAGAGCGTATCTAGAGCATGAAAAAACAGTGTGTGAAGTAGGAGACCTCGGAGTGGTAAATGTGCAGGGCTGAGGGTAGCGTGTGCCTAAGGCACACGGCCTGACTGCAGCTGGACAGAGCTGATCATCTCCAGTCAACAAGGACCTGAAGAAATCATGTTAAACTGGAAATCAGAATATGAGCCTGAGGCATGGCAGAGAGAAAGCAAGGTGCCCAGTGTCACACACATTCTCACAGTTTAAAAAGCTCATGCTTTTTGTCACATATAATTTTTAAAAAGAAGAGTGAGAGAATTAAAATTGGGAATTGTGTATGTATCTTGCACTTCCCTGGTGTCTCAGATGGTAAAGAATCTGCCTGCAATATAGGGAACCCAGGTTCGATCCCTGGGTCTGGAAGATCCCCTGGAGAAGGGAATGGCAACCCTCTCCAGTGTTCTTGCCTGGAGAATTGCATGGACAGAGGAGGCTGGCAGGCTACAGTCCATGGGGTCACATATATTTTTTATATATATATACACACATACATACACACACATACATATATATTGTAACTTGTATCTCTTATAACCTATTAAAAAGCACAATTTAAATATATACTTGTTTATATAACTAATACATAAATATACAGATAAATGCATATGTTAACTCTTTCCTCTTTACAATGAACTTGAAGCAGCCAATAGAAGACTCACAATAAATTTAAAAATCATAACCAGGAAAAATACAGGAGCATGAGATAAGAAGAAGAAAAAGAAAGCCGATGTATATTCTATACAGTTCTAAATAATTACTAAAACTGAGCTACAAATTTAGGTCTGAGCTACCTCCTGCCAAAGCACAATGGAAAAAAAAGTGACTAGGTACCAAATTCACAGTGGCCATGAGAAAGAGTATTACCACCTCAGGAGAAACAAAATATTTTCTGTTAGCATAAAAGCAGTAAGAAATCAGAAGACCTAAGTGGGACTTCACACAGGGGCAACTATAGAAGAGAGCAGACAATGTCTCAGTAATTCCTCCATAATAAATGTCACAGTGTATTCCACACAACAGTTTCTCACAGAGTTATTCAATCAAGCTGAAAAACAGCTCAGGGAAGGCAATCTGTGCTGCGCTGAAGCAATGAGATAGGAATACACAGCTCTCCAATGGGCCAGCTTGATCTAGTAATAAATCCCGGAATATCTACGTGAACAAAGAGACAGCATGTTCTTCAAATTATTCTCCAACCGAAACCAACTTAAGAAGTAGGATTATGCAACAGTTTACTGATTCTTTTCAGTTCAGAAGTTCTGAGAAAGTTTTCAGGGGCATTTTATTATTATGTAAATTGTACTCGTCCACTGGCACTGGGCTCTTAGGTATAGTATTTATATGCCAATCTTTTCTCCTTCTCCAAGAACAAAAAGGCACAAAAAGGCAGAGAAAATTTGGGTTGCATTTCCTTAAAAAATAATTATGGCCTTTTGCTTTTACATTAGGAGGCTCTAGTCCACACACTTTCTATTACATAACTAGTATTAGAGAAAATTTAGGAATTCAAACCCATAATGATTTCTTAACTAATTTAAAAGGTAATGCGTGAAAGGCATGTACCTAACAATATGACATTCCAAAAGTGGATATTAAACAGTCCTTGAACAGGTAGAAATTAATACCAATTATTTAATAAGACAGGATGAACACAGGAGTTCATTTTTTAAAAAACCTGATATACAGTAAGAAATGGGGCCTGTTAGGTTTGGGAAAAAAATGTAAAACCTATGTAAACTTAGCTGAGCTTAGCTAAGGTGTGATTTTTTTTCCCCTATGTATTCATGTTGGTGCACTCTCATAAGCATATTCACAAGAATCCTCAGTAAGGTACAAAGTGGAATATTCAGAAAATGCCAATTAGGCCAAGTACATACCTGCAGGCCAGTTTTTCCACTGCATAGAGTCAGGTGAAATTTATCCTTCTGAAAAAGAATCTCTAGTTGTGTGTGCAGACAACATAAATAGGGCTGTGCTTTAATCTGAACTCCCTATAGAGTGACCAGGTACGACTGTAACTGGAGCCAAAGGAGAAAAAATAAGGACCATTTGTTACTAATTAAAAAAACAGGGGATTAGAAAAAAAGATGGCTCTGGGAAATAGGGAACAGTTGTTCTCCCAACATGGACCTCCCACCCTGCTGATTCTGTGGTTTTTTAAAACTACAAAAGTGAAAACTGGAAAAATGACAACCAAATGACTACCAACAGATACACAGAATAGCCTCTCTGGTTTTGAAAATAATTCCTCAACTGGAGATAGCAAATCTGGTTTTCTCAGCAAAAAGCCAGCATTTCCACATTTCAGTTCCTCCTTCGAAACATACTCAATAAAGACACATATTGGATCTGATGTAGCTCTGTGCAATGCAATTACAGGTTCCGGTTCTTTGGTTCTAATTGCAATCAATTGTGAAGAATCAACAGAGGAGGCAGGTGGTTACAGTTACATAACGTTTAACAAACTAAGACTGCTCAAGTTGAACAAATGGCGTTGTGGTCACTTTAAGCTTACCTTAGCTTCATCAAGTGGAGCTACAAAAGCAGCAGGTTAGCAGGTTTCTGGCAAGGAGTAACTGGTGCTGAGCAACAGACTGTGTACATGAGCTGAGACACTGCGTAAAAGTCCCACTGCCGGCTTACCCACACCATATGTGCATTTTGGATGGAAGCGGGGCACCTCTCACACACCTCACATAGTTTGGCCTTTTCTGGCCAGGATGAATGAACATAATGTTTCAGTGCTTGTTAACCCAACGGAAGCCAGAAAGTATCAGAATTATGACCTCTCTATTCGAATTTTTTCCAGCAAAACTGAACTAGGACTGAGACGTAGTGGTAACAAAAACAAACAAGTCTGAAGTGATGGAAAAGATCTTCACAAACTCCAAGGAGCACGCCTCAAGCTAATTCATCTTGCCAGTGTTTCGAGCAATCAACAACCCATGCTAATCCAGCAAATATAAAAGTACAAAGTTTATAGTTTTAAAGACATAATCATGAGGTATTTTAATTGTTCTTTACCAGTGGCCAAATTTATCATTTTCCCAAACACACTCTGCAAGCAAGAGCGAGGATCTTGGAAGTGGTTTTAGCAGTCTGACAATTTACCTGCAAGGGTAATTCCTTCCTAGCCAGCACAAAAGCCTGATTAATCAATACCTAAAATCTTCATTATGCAGCAGGTTTCCCGCCATCCCCCTTCCTCCACCCTCCAATCAAAGAAGCAGTATAAAGGTTGGCATTTGGTGGCAAAATTCCAGTTCACTTTCCAAAGAGGTAAAGAGCCAGGACTTCTGGGGAGGAAAAGATCTCAGACACTGCATCTAATCCCTCGACTTCATTGACTAAGAATTGAAGTTGAAGAGAAGCTTAGCAACTTGTCCAAGATCAAACACTTGGTGAGCAGAGGAATCCAGTAAAAAAATGTACTTTCTACTGTATTATATGGCCCACTAATTCAAGTGAAAACAAAGATTGGAGAGATGCGCGCTACAAAATCTTTTCCCAAAAGGTATCTTGCATAGGAGGATAAACACATCAAAGAATTAAATTTACCATTTAAATGACATAAGCACTGCAGTAATCCAACTGTGCTTCATTTCTCAGTAAATCAAAAATTTGAAATAGTTCTATATAAGGAAAACAAAACACAAAGATCCTTTCACTCATCCTGGATAAAATTATATTCCCAGAAACTGTTATAAAAGGAGAAATTAATATCTTCAAACTAAGAGTCTCAGATTCATAGATACAGAGGAAAAAACAAGGTCTGTAGGTAAATACGTGTTCAGGCCAGTAACCCACAATCTCTAAGAGGGAGGAATATGACTTTATAACCAATACAACGAAATAGACAGTCAAGTAGATCAGCGAGAAAAGTCTGGGCCCTGTGATTATCAATGATAGGTGAAAAATAACCTTTCAGTCACTCACTCTTCTCCCTGCTGGAAAGACCCCTAGGTGAGAGGACAGGTGTTTTGACAAACCACGATCAGATGTAATGTTCTGTGATCAAATAACTAAGAGATCATAAATAAGCCAAGGTAGGAAAGTGCCTACATTATTTCCCAAAGATCATCCTCAGTAGACTGCTCCATAGCCTCAGCTGCCATCCAAAAAAGTTCTTCTGTTAGGCAAAATCCTCACCATTAAACCTACTATCATTTACAATTAAGATATATTCACAGACAAACAGGAAAATGTGAACACTGGAGAGTGTGCTTTAACCCATTCATCTAACATTCCTAAGGCAATTACTCTTAATGTTTTCATGCATTACATCATCTTTTTCTGCACAGTTTTAAATATAATTTTGCACCTCAAATTTTCTAACTGAAATTATGAAACCAAGAGTCTTTATATTTTATTGAAAACTAAAAAATATTCCATTAAGTGGACTGCCATCTTTCTGCACATACAACCTCTTGCGGATTTAAGAGTATTTTCTTAGAATCCTAAAAGTGGAATTACTGTCAAAGTATGTTAATGTCTTTATGGTTCTTGATACTTATTGCCAAAATGCTTTCAAAAATGGGTGTACCAATTTAAACTGCCTTCAATAGCGATTTCCACTGTACCTGTATTTGGATTATGAATATCTTGTGAGAATAGTTTCATAATCATCATTATAACCACCATAATGTAAATTTATGAACTTATTAACATGTATCAATGTTATACTTAAAAAATCTTAAAATCAAAATTGTGATAACCAGGGGATGAATATTTGCTATTCCTGAGAATCACTCAAGTTTCCTTTTTTCTGTAGTACCCAGTCTTAATTTTTTTCTACACAGAATTCAGTCTTTAATAAGATAATCTTATACCCCTTTTTAAGGAGTGGTAACCAAAGTCTACATCATACGGAATTTACAAACTTCAAGGATATTTTCATTCATTTTAATGACTATCTAAAAAAAATAAAAGAACAAGAAAATTCATCCCTACAGAATCTGAAGGCCTATAGCTCTGTCAAAAGACATAAAGCAAAATATACAAACACTTTAAAAAAAGAGTGAACATTTCATTAATACATGTCCATTCTATGCCTTTTTCAAAAGATCAACTTTTGTTCCCTAAATTACTGAACTATGAATTTCACATGTAACTCAACAATCCAGAAAAATGCAAGTAAGAAAATACAAAAACTGGGCCCACTGCACTAGACTGAGATGTGTAGTTCAAATGACATGAACAAACAGAGTCCCCCAAATCCTTACCTCACTCTCTGGGGATTCTACTATTTGGCACTTAACGATCTTAGCAAATGTTTTGTTGTTGTTCTTACTAATCTTACTGTTTTTACAACTGCTGTCTATTAAATTCCCTAGTACAAACTGGCTGTGCGATTATTTTAGGTCTTCATTAAAAAGTTTGTATTAAATATGCGGTAAGCTACTTTGGTTAACAGAAGTTGGGGGGATATTAGTGTCACAGTTTATTATTATAAGCAATTTTTGTGTCTTCTGTCAGTTTAACCACAGTATCTCAGTACCACCAGCTGATAATAATCTTTATAAATCCTACTTTGCAGCTATACCATCTGTTAGTTATTATTTTATATGTGTCTCCATATGTATATGTGAATTAGTTGTCGCTCAAGACAAACACACAAATGGAACTGTGGTTTTGTGGGGACTTTTTTATTGGCTTGTTTTGTATTTTGTTATCTTTAGGTTAGTGAACTAAATAAATAAACATATTCCTCAGTCTTGGAGACCAAAACAAAATGCAAATTGCAGTTATAGAAATACAGACTTTCAGTTATAAGTCATGAGGATGTAAGGTACAGCATGGGGAGTACAGGCAATAATATTGTACTAACTTTGTATAGTGGCAGATGGTAACTGGACTTATTGAGCTGATCATTTTGCAATGTGTACAAATGTTGAAGCACTATGTTGTACACATGAAACTAATATACTATTGTATGTCAAATGTACTTCAATAAAATAAAGAGGATAAAAAAGGCAAATTAAAAAATAATTTTTGTAGTACAAATAAATTTAAGTTCAACAAACGCAATCTAAAAGTATCTGCTAAAACTGATTAAAATTAATAGTCACCAAAATTGATGCAATTCTATTTAAAAAACTGATATTTCTATATTCACAGGTCTCAGAATATACCTACTGACCAAAAAACAATCAGTAGTAAATCAGTAATATCGTTCTAGTTTTCACAATATGAAACACTTTCCACAACTGAAGATTAGAAAAGAATGACTAATTACTTACTTATATTGTTAATTCCTTGCAGAGATGAATCATGACAAAAATTCAAAACCAGTTCCCCCATTAATCTGTGGGTTTATCCCCCTGAGCTGTAAATACCCTGGCTCCTACAGCGGCACAAAACAGGAAGTTGTTTTAATGTCATTACAACTCACCACCAAAATGTACCCAGAGAGGCAGCCACAAAAAAGAGAGGGAGCAGAAGGAGGCAGATCAACTTCCAACTGGATAATTAGTTCCAAATTATCACTTTTTCCTCAAGTACTACAGTCTAATGACTTGATTTTAATAAGCTCAAATACAAGTTTACAGGAGCTTATATGCTACAAACAAAAAACATGTGAATTCTGTAAAGAGTTACTAAGGGAAATTAATACACAGACAAAAGCACAACCTGGGAGAAACCACATTTGATAACTAGATAGTTCACTGTCTCCTTAAGTTACCCTATTTTAGGGAACGATACTTTAGGATTGCATTCAGGGAAAGCCAAAGTACAAACAGTAGTAAATAAAGTCATAATTAAGAGAAACCTAAAATATTTACAGGGACGGGGTAAAGAAGAGACAAACATACTTGAGAAAGTATGATTTCCTGGAATGAATGCTGCATTATTTTCAGTTTCATGAAGTAAAAAATCCCACATATTATTTAATACAAATAAACATGCTGCTTTTCATAGAGTCTTCTGTGCATTAAAATAAGTCCTACTCCAACTTTGTAAAATGTAGCTTATTTGATGCCCAAACCAGATCTCCTTTTTTCAAATATGTTTCATCTAGAATTTCCATGATGTCTGTGGGAAAGCTGTACTTGGAGAGTTTTTGAAGTATACTTGGGCTATAAAGTGTAAGGGAAAATAACACAGACTACTTAACAAAATATTGTAACTGCCATTAAAACTACAGTATAGCATAGGCCAAGTTCCATTCGTTTTTTTTTATTATCTGTCATTGAGATCCATGTGTGGAAAGTAGTTTCAATCCTTGATTTGCTTCTGTATGTCTAAAATGTTAATGAGGAATTTCATTTCACAGGAATTTGTATTAATATAGAAAATTGCATAAATCGTAAAAAAAAATTTTTTTCATAGTTCAAAGCTCACCTAATACTGAAGCCTTTCTTAATTCTCACTAATGATGTTTCTTCCTCCACTGAAATCTCAGTTATCTTTATAGTTATGGAGTTTAAGAAATGTGTTTATTCCACCTTATATTATAATGACTTGTGGAGTTGTCTGATGTTCATGAATAGACTGAAAATGTAAGTAAGAATCATGAAGTCTTACATAGCTTTATATCCTGTTTGCCCCATGTCCAACCAAATTCCTTGAAAATAGTACTCAATCTACATGCTTATTTGAATTCACTGAAAAATTCATTTGGGGACACTAAAATATACCTTCTCCAAAGGGTTCTTAGAAAAACAACGTATATTTTGGTAACTAAGAGTGTTATTTTTAAGCTCTAGGGAACCTATACAAACTGATCAAATATGTTTTCATTATAAATAATATTTCAACATTTGTTGTATAGCCATTAAAAAGGAAACTAATGAGAATATTTCTTGCTAGGTACAATAGTTACATTTTAATCAGATGTATATCTTTCAAAAACCCAATTGAAATCATAATACTTCATCCTGCTAATGTACTGAATGTCAAAAATAATCTAAATTAATAGATTTATGATAACTCCTAGGGCTTCCCAGGTGGCGCCAGTGGTAAAGAATCCACCTGCCAATTCAGGAGATGCAAAAGATGTGGGTTCAATCCCTGGGTTGGAAAAATCCTCTGGAGTAGGAAAGGGCAGCCCACTCCAGTATTCTTGCCAGGAGAATCTCATGGACAGAGGTACCTGTGGGCTAGCAAAGAGTTGGATACAACTGAGCAACTGAGTCCACACAGTGGGTGGTCAGTGGGCTTGAAGTCAAGGAGTGATGTGATCTGATCCAATTTCTGTCTGCTGTGAAGAGAACAGACTTAAGGGGGAAGAATGGAGGCAGAGAGTCCAGGTGAAATTGGTGGCTTAGGATTCTAGCAGTGCCCACACTGAGAAGTGGCTAGAGTCTGGATGTATGCGGAAGGGGAGGAAACAGGACTTAACTGGTGGAAATGCATGTAGACTGTGAGGGAAACAAAGGAGCCAGGGGTACCCCAGGGGTGTGATTCTAAACCATTCTTCAGAGGGTGATGCTATTTAACACCGATGGTGAAAACTTCAGCAGAGAGAAGCCTCGGGGTGGCAGGGCCAGGGATCAATAGTTCTTTGCTCAAGTAAACGCTGAACTGTTTAGAAACTTGTAAGTGAAGTAGCTCCAATGAGCTAGTTTCAAATCTCAGAGGATCTATTCTCAAAAGCTTCTTTCCTTCAAAATTAATCTTGGAATTCTTCCTATCAATAAATCGACTTTTAAAAATTATTGAGTTCGGCAGACATTTCCACTGAATCACATACATACCTAAGCAGTAAAACTGAAGTAATCATGGATGATTTCTAAACCATTTTGGTGGTTCTTTCCTAAAGCTCAAATACATCAACCTTTATTTCCTATCAAAGATGCTACTACCTAAGGTGGAAGGGAGATCTGAAAGGGAGGGATATATGTATATATATAACTGATTTACTTCACTGTACAACAGAATTAACTCGATTAACCCCCAATTAAAAAAAACAAAAAGATGTTACTTATGTTCAGTATTCACTAAATATCTGAGTAAATAAAAGAGATCAAGATGTTTCAACACATATACTGCAGATTTTCCTTTGTCCTTGTATCTTTTTTTCCACCACTATATACTCAGCCCCTCGCACACTGCATTGAACACAGTCATTGCTTAATGAATACCACTTGCATGCATTAACAGAAAAAAACAAATGCCAGTTTTATTGGAAATATGGCTCTTTTCTTTTTCTACATCAATTTTACTTCCCAAGTAACTGCTTTTAAGTTTCTCTCTTGATTATAAAATATTTACTCACTATGGAAAATCTAAACCCCAAAACCTTTCTTCTTAAGATGAATATTGCACTCTACTTATAACTCATGATTGTATTCATTCATTTAACAAATACTTTTGACCTCCTTTTCTGTGCCTGGCTTTGTGGATACAGTGATGAGTCAAACAGGCCAGGCGCCCTGACCTCACTCCAGTTGTATGTAACACCCTCTCTCCAAAAAGTGGAGGTGTGGCACCACGCAGAACGTTTCAAAATCCATGGATATCTCTTCCACTCCGATAGTCACCATTCTCCCAGTCTCTCAGTGATTCAATAAGGTCAGCATGTTTCCACATAGACTATGAAAGGAAGTGAACTACACTCTCAAGTACTCAGAAGCAAATAATTTTCTTACGTGGAAAAAGAATAAAAACTGTAGTCTTTTTTACTGAACAATGTCAAAGCTGTGGTGGAGGAACAATGTCAACTGTGGTGGTGGAAATGCTAAGTAAGACAGTTCTGAAGAAGTTACTCTCAAACCTTTCTCTATAGGTTCATATATTACCTATTTATTCAAACATATTAGAAAATAATCACTCAACAAAAATAATTTCAAATATTTTAACTTCGGTGTTCTATGCCTCTGTTTCCAACAGGAAGCTTCCATTTCCGGCACTAGGAAAAGCTTAGTACTTGGGAAGTCACTGCCGCCCACCATGCCTTGATTTCTGGCAGCTCACCTGTTCTCCTGGTACCTTGGCACCTGTCTGCATGGCCAGAATGAAGTGACTATTTATCCTCAGAGGACTCTATTATCACAGTGACTTGTCTGGATTTACCCCCAAAGGGCTCACTGAGCTTCACTTACCTCCAAAGGCTGGTTGTCTTCTACGTCTGAGGTTGTGCCTCTTGCTGCCACTCTTTGTTCATGTGCTGTATCTCCTAATAGACAATGAAAAAAAAACAAAACTTTATCATGCCATTGAGGCCAAACTGTCTACTACTTATTTGAAATATCTTCTGTTACTAAACAATGAACACTGGAGAGGGTGTGGAGAAAAAGGAGCCCTCTTGCACTGCGGTGGAATGTAAATTGGGGCAGCTACTGTGGAGAAGAGTATGGAGGTGCCTTCAACAGTACTAGGAATAAAACCACCACGTGACCCAGCAACGCCACTACTGGGCATATACCCTGAGAAAACCATAACTCAAAAAGACACACGTACCCCAACGTTCACTGCAGCACTATTTACAACAGCCAGGACGTGGAAGCAACCTAGCTGTCCATCAACAGATGAACGGATAAAGAAGCTGTGGTACATACACACAATGGAATATTACTCACCCACAAAAAGGCCTGTTATACAGAGTGAAGGAAGTCAGAAAGAGAAAAACAAAAACTGTATATTAACACATACATATGGAATCTAGAAAAATGTTACTGATGAACCTATTTGTGGGGCAGGAATAGAGACACAGACATAGAGAACAGGCTTGTGGGCACAGCGGGAGAAGCAGAGAAGGGGATGAACTGAGAGAGGAGCACTGAGATATATATAACACCACGTGTAACACAGGCAGCCCAACCTGCTGCTCTGTGGTGACCTAGAGGGGTGGGATGGGGTGGAGGGAGGCTTGGGAGGGAGCGGGTGTATGTATACTTATGGCTGGTTCATTGTGTTGTACAGCAGAAATCAACACAATATTCCTCCAATTAAAAAGAAATTTAAAATAAAGAATTTATAGGTAAACAGGTATTTTTACCTATAAGTTTTCACTGAAAATTTTCACTGAAAATTCAGGATTTTCACTGAAGGACTAATTTTAATAGAAGAACATGGGACATCTTTATTATAATTAAATACAGAATGAAAAATTTTCAAATAACACAGAAAATGAGATTTAAATAAAATTTTGTTTGATGTATCAAAACAAAATGAAGTATCTTCTGCTATTGTATGTTCACACTGGGGAGTAAACAGTTAATATTTAAGAATAGTAATTTTATAGAGGTCACAAAAATCATAAATACAGAGACAAACAATTTGAACCAGAAATGTATCCTGCTTTATACAGGTTTACTCTGGAAAAATCAAGTGAATTTATATTTTGTAAATAAAGTTATATTTCAAATAAACTAGGAAACCTTATAACTTAAATGCTGCTGCTGCTGCTAAGTCGCTTCAGTCGTGTCCAACTCTGTGCGACCCCATAGACGGCAGCCCACCAGGCTCCCCCGTCCCTGGGATTCTCCAGGCAAGAACACTGGAGTGAGTTGCCATTTCCTTCTCCAATGCATGAAAGTGAAAAGTGAAAGGGAAGTCGCTCAGTTGTGTCCGACTCTAGCAACCCCATGGACTGCAGCCTTCCAGGCTCCTCCGTCCATGGGATTTTCCAGGCAAGAGTACTGGAGTGGGGTGCCATTGCCTTCTCCTGTAACTTAAATAGATAAAGCAAATTACTTTCAAACATCAGACATCTTTCTAACATGAATAACTGTCCTCTAAATGTGTCTTTTAAGAAGTTTTACTCTTTTTTTTATATTATTTTTTTTCAATTTTATTTTATTTTTAAACCTGAAACACTGTATTAGTTTTGCCAAACATCAAAATGAATCTGCCACTCTTTATAAGTGTTTATTTGTGTCTCTGTAGATCTGCCTCAGAGTATGTATGTCTGTATGTAATAATTAACCATATGTCAAACCATTTTTACAACAGGAAAGAACAATGAACAAATTCATAAATGAGCATTCAGTTAATAGCCTAATTCCTAAAGGTGGTGCCTGGGTGGGTTATATTACTAAACCAAGCTGGTGACTAGGCTGCCTCTAAGGACACAGGACAGACAGAAATAGAGTTAGGTCAGTACTTACATAATTTAATGTATTAATAGTCTATGTTAATTTATTGACTAACACTAATCATCTGTGATTAACACATGGTAGGTAAAGAAACCATTAATCTACTTGTTAAAAGCACAATGAGAAGTTAATCTAGTAATCTGCTCTTCCCATAAAGTTAGGCCAGCCCAGGAATGTCCACAAGAGGGAAGATTACAAAATCCACACACGATGACTTGGCTGACACTAAAGGTTAGGAATTTGTTAACGTGGGGAAGGTCACAGTCTTCATTGGAGGCAACGAAGTATCTAAGTCTGGGCTGGGTTTAATTTTTCCACAGTGAAACACAAAAGTTTACCAATGGCTATCATCAAGAAAGAGCCCTGTAAAATTTTAAAGAATTAAATAAAATTCTGTTAAATTCTAAAGCTATTAAGCAAGGATTAAGTTGGTAGTTTATTGACATAAGATAAAGTAAACCACTAAATGTTTAAAATCCAAGCACGTCATGCATATTCCAGCCTACAAGCTGTTTTCTCAGCTAAGTATGGCATTCATACTGTTGGTCAGAACCCAGCATATGGTAGGTGTTTCATAAATACTAGCTGAGTAAATTAGTGAACGTCTATCTATAGTTTCTAGTCTATAAAACTGTGATAATACTGTGCATGTGTGCTTAGTCACACAGTCAGGTCCAACTCGGCAACCCCACGGACTATATAGCCCGCCAGGCTCCTCTGTTTGTGAATACCAGCATGGGTTTCCGTTTCCTCCTCCAGGAAATTCTCCTGACTCAGGGATCAAACCCACATCTTCTTCATTGACAGGCAGATTTTTTTACCACTAAGCCACCTGGGAAGCCCATGACAATACTAACTAGTATGTAATAAAAGCTTTATCTGAGCATATAATTAGTCTTTTTCCTCTAAAACATATTTGTGAAACTTAAAAAGCAAATTTATTAAATACCATTCTGATATATTGTTACCAGTGGTTGGTAATTGGGGCATAACTTGTTAGATTTTAAAAAGTTAATGATTTTTTAAAAATCATGCTGAAACAAAAGCAGTAGGAACTTAAACTACATCTACAGGATAATAAAGTTAATAGTCATTAAGTGAAAAATTATGTCAACTTACTTTTATTAGTAATTTTGATTGATTTTTTAAAACTTACTATCTAAACCGACCATTTATTTGCACATCGGGGAGAGTCTTATTCTCAGAAATCCACCTTCTCTGAAAGTTAGGGATGAGCAAATCAAGCCCCAGTTCATGGATGGCAAAGCCAATCCACAAGTTGTTTAGTTTGCTTGGGTAAAGGAATGAGACCACTGAGACCCCAGCAGCATACGCAGCCAAGGTCATGCAAGTCCCTGTACACTGAGTCAGGTGTTTAATAACTCACACGCCTGAGGTTTAGAAGAAAGTATGTGTCATCCAATATGAAACGGCATTTACTCTACAGTTTTTTTTTTTAACCTTTTAAAATGATTATAGGGCCATCCCCTAGCCATACCAACACTGTATTTGGTGAAATCATTCAAGTCTATGCTTCCTTTGCCAATTTCTGATTTCAAGGCAAGTATCTGTACCAAACTTTTTATTTATGTATGTATGTAGTTTTGGCTGCTCTGGGTCTTCATCGCAGTGTAGGGGCTCCTCTAGTTGTGGCGGGCACAGGGGCTACTCTCCAGTCGTGCTGCGTGGGCTTCTCTTGTTGCAGAGTGCAGGCTCAGTAGTCGTGGCGCGTGGGCTTAGTCTGGGGTATGTGGAATCTCAGTTCCCGGATTCCGGGACTGAACCCACGTTCCCTGCACTGTGGGGTGGATTCTTAACCACTGGGCCAGCAGGCAAGTCCCGACTTTCTCAATATCTCCCTGCTGCTTGAATACCCAGAAAGGCTGTCAGCCAGTGCTCTTGACACCACACAACACATCTGCCTGGAAGCAACTGTACCACCACTGTTTCCTGAAATGCCATATTTGGCGATGACTCAAGACAGTAACTGATTATCGTGAAAAATGCAACCTGCAAGGTTATTCTCTACAAACAAAGGCACAAAATGAAAACTATACAAACAGCAAACAGAAAAGAACAGGTCACAGTGAAACAGAACCATTTTCCTGTCACTGAAGAATTATTTTATCACAGTAAAAATTCAATTAGTTTCTCTAACTTGTAATAACCCATATGAATGTAAGACACTTCAACAATAAAAATAAAAATGCATGTGATGAATGTGAAATGATGCTTCAGTTTTCAGACATGAGTTAGTTCTCATTTATGTGCTGTATAGATTCAATAGGACTTCCCAGGTGGCTCAGTGGTAAAGAACCTATGTGCCAATGTAGGAGACACAGGTTTGATCCCTGGATCAGGAAGCTCCCCTGGAAAAGGAAACAGCATCCCACTCCAGTATTCTTGGCTGGAAAATACCATGGACAGAGAACTAGCGGGTTCATAGGATCGCAGAGAGTCAGACATGACTGACTGAGTGAGCATGCACCCATAGATTCAAAACTTTCGTTTGCAACTCAGCTATTTAAGAGGAAAAAGACAACAAAAACAGACTCAAACTATTACATGGAGAATGGATAAATGCCAAGGTCCTACTGTATAGCACAGGGAACTGTATCCAATCTCCTGGGATAAACCATAATGGAAATGAATATTGAAACAGAAGGTGTATATGTATATAACTGAGTCACTTTTCTGTACAGCAGAGACAGGCGCAATACTGTAAAGCAACTATACTTCAATTAAAAAAAAGAAAAAAACTCATAGTATTAACACTTCATAAAGTCTTATTTATAACACCACAATTGATTCTTATCCCCACTTCCCTCCTCCCCGACTTTACTGTGTGGGCTTCACTATTGGCTCAGACGTTTAAGAATCCACCTACAATGCAAGAGACCCAGGTTTGGTCCCTGAGTCAGGAAGCTTCCCTTGGAGAAGGGAATGGCTACCCACTCCAGTATTCTTGTCTGGATAATTCCAAGGACAGAGGAGCCTGGGCAATTTAAAGGAGAAAGGCTTCATGCATATTAACAAAGCTCTTTCAGAACTTAAAGGACTGAAGTGAAATTTCATGTGTATTTCGGCCTAGTGAGGCTAGACAGGAAATATTTTTGGCTTCTCTGTCAAAACTTCTCCAGTCTACCATTGTAGCTGGGAACAGCCACAGATATATAAACTGCTGAGTGGAGCTGTGTTTCGATGAAATTTTACTTACAAAAGTGGGTTGAGTCAGGCTGCAGTTTCCAGATCTCTATTTTAGAGCCTACCTCTTCTAGGATAAAAAGCTGAATTATGCTATATAAGGAGATGAGAAAAGGCTGGTGATGAGCATGTCTTCATGATCTCATTCTACTGGGTGACCCGGGTGGAGGGAGAGGAGAGATGTGATGAAGAATGAGCACCAGGCACAAGGGAAAAGGAAAGAGGAGATGCTGCCAGTGATGCCAGGGGAACCTGAATGCCTCTCTGGATCACCCAGAGGAGATCTCTTTTGGGGAGGGGGTGGTGGGTGAGTCGGGAGTACTCTCACTCTTTAGGCCTCCTTCATTGTGGAGGAAACCCTAGTTACTAACCTCCCCCCAGTCTCTCCCTCCATTCTTGTCACTGGGCTGGTGACGTGGGAGGGCAAAGCTAACAGGGTTCTTCTTGTCCTACTCCCCTCCCCGCTCTCCTGCTGCTGCTCACTCCCCTCTGCTCTGACCCTGCCCAGGGGCCCTCCCACTGGAGCAGGGCTGCCCCAGCCCAGCACACTCTGTAACAGGGTGGAGGTCAACCTAATGGGGTTCAGAACACGAAACCCATTTGCTTCTTGACAGAAGCCACGTTCTTCAACACCAGCTCGACAGGCAATAAAAATGAGAATCTGTTCTTCATCTGTCTTTATTTTTTTAACTAAACTGTCCAGATCTTACCTGGGTAAGGAGGGTGTTATTACTGGAACAACCTAGAATCCAACAGGACAGGGAATGGCCTGGTGTGGAAAGCACTGGAGCCTGCCTACAGATGAACAACTGTGAACACAGAAACCTGTTTTCTTTCTTTCCTTTTATTAGAGAGGAATTATCTAGAGCTTCATATCTGAGAATGCAGTCTTCAAAACACTAATTTCAGAGGGGTTCCCATGGAAAAAATAGCTCTCTGATCAAAAGTATGAGGAAAAACCTACCGAATGCATTCCCTTCTGGTTGATTTTCAACGTACTCTGACATAGTAAAGGCTCTGAAAAATTCGGTAAAGAAACTAAAAAGAAATTTTCACCATGTTTTTGACTAGAAAACCACTTTATTCACTCTATTAAAATACTGCAGAGTGTCACACTACAGGAAATGCTACTATAACATTTCTGAAGTTAAAATGAATATGAAATATTTTTTACTGACTTTTAAGATCCTCCACACTGTCAAATTTGTTATTTAGTTCCTGAGCATTCATTTTATACAATGTTAACTCACACTTCTTTTCCTTTAGATGATTCTTTTTACAACTCCCTGTTAATTCATTCAGTTGCATTTGGGGCAGACTAGCAGATTGTGACTGAATTCTACTGCATGATTCTGATTCCAGAATAGCTGATCGTCTACCGAGGAGAAAAGGATAGCCAGACACCTTGAAGACACAGGAGAAAGCCCCAGTGCTCAGAAACATCCCCCCCACAATTCTACCAATTAGAGATTCATTAGGGTTAATGAGCTCCTCTTTTAAAATGCAAATACCCTGTGGGAGTGTTTGCTTATTAGTCATTCACAGAGTGAAGTAGTGGAAAGAACAGTGGAATGGCCTCTCCATTAACTCCTTTTCATTCCTCAGTCACACACTCATTACCCAAGGAGGCCTGGCACGGTGGCAACCAAATGGCTTTGGAACTGACAGAACTCAACCCAATGCCTTTGCCAAATCCACGACCTTGGGCACATTACTGAATTTCTCAGAGCCTCAATTTCTTCATCTGAAAAATGGGAATCATGACATATAATAAGGCTATTATGGTGGCATTAGTGGAGACGGCGATGGCACCCCACTCCAGTACTCTTGCCTGGAAAATCCCATGGACGGAGGAGCCTGCTGGGCTGCAGTCCATGGGGTCGCACAGAGTCGGACACGACTGAGCGACTTCCCTTTCACTTTTCACTTGCATGCATTGGAGAAGGAAATGGCAACCCAATCCAGTGTTCTTGCCTGGAGAATCCCAGGGACGGGGGAGCCTGGTGGGCTGCCATCTATGGGGTCACACGGCGTCGGACACGACTGAAGTGACTTAGCAGCAGCAGTGGTAAAGAATCTGTCTACCAATTCAGGAGATGCAAGGTTTCGATCCCTGAGTGGGGAAGGTCTCCTGGAGGAGGGCATGGTAACCCACTCCAGTATTATTGCTTGGAGAATCTCATAGACAAGAGAGCCTGGCAGGCTACAGTCCACAGGGCTGCAAAGAGTCAGACACAACTGAGCGACTGCATGTGCACATGCAGATTAAATGAGAAAACATGCTAAACACTAATGGCAGAGAGGAAGAAGGGAGAGCAGCTGGGGCAAAGATAAACGTTGTGAATAGCTGTTGCCATGATCTTCAGCACAGCAGAGGTCAAAGAACCGCTCTCCTGTAAACGCGTTTAGTGCCCCATGCAGTGTGGTGAGTGAGGTCCACTTTGTAATATCCATTTAAGGACGGCAGACCTGGTGGTGGAGTCCAAGTCTGCTGACAGTGCCAAGTCCTCACGTAACACCACGCAGCTTCTCACTACTCCTCAGACAAGTATCCAACTCGGTTTCATACACATTATATTTAAGTCTCCTCCAGTTCCGTTCTGTTTTCTTTTCCACTTTTGAGAATATTGTCCACACGCTCCCTGTTTCCACTATAATGAAGAAAGGAAGGACAGAGAGAAAGCAGAAGGACTAATTGCCAAAGCTGTACCTTGCCCAGGAGCCTGCTGCTGTCAGGCCAGGACTCTTGACGACAACGGCGACCCCACGAGAAGCCAAGAATAAGGACGCCTAAGCCGTGCGGAGAGGACCGCAGTCAGCAAACACACGGAGGGAAAGGTTCAAGCCAGCGAGGAGTTAAAGAAAAGCAAATGAAAATGGTGCCAAGAATATATTAAATGAGCATACCAAGATTATGACACCCAAATTAGCTAAGGATGCTTACAACTGACACACTGGCATCATTCTGATAAATGAAGTTAACACTGTTCATTCAACTGTATGTGAGAGGGGGATAGTTCAAAGATAATCCTACGCACACACAAAGAGCTCCTGAAAAGAATTATAAATAACTGTTAAAATATGGATAAAAATTAAAATTAAGGGTTCAGAAGAACACGCAATGCATTTTATAAGATATTAGTGTGACTCTCAGTGGTAAAGAATCCACCTGCTAATGCAGGAGACTGGGGTATGATCCCTGGGTTAGGAAGATCCCCCCAGAGAAGGAAATGGCAACCCGCTCCAGTATGACTGTCTGGCAAATTCCATGGACAGAGGAACCAGGCAGGCTACAGTCCATGGGGTCACAAAGGGTCAGACACAACTGAGCAATGGAGCATGCACTCACACACACAGTGTGAATCTTAATTTTAACACATATTTCATACAACTTTTAGGCAACATAACAGATTTTAATTTATGACTGCTATTAAAATCATACAGCTAAAATTTTGCTTACTGCACTGCAAGCTGAGGGTCACACTGGACACTTAAGGACATCTATTCAAGGAAGTAAGAATACCCGAAAATCCAACAGAAGTCAGACTCGATCAGTCCTCCTGGCCTGCTCTTAATTAATTCGTCCTGCGATTCCAGATTTCTTTAGTTCTGAGTCTTGTTACTATGTAGCTATGGGTAAAAATTTCTCTGGAAGATTTCAAGCAATCCAAAACATCAATTAAGTATTTAACACCATGGTAAACACATAAGCCCAGGCATTTTTTTAGACTGGAAGACTAGACACTCAAAAGGCCAAAGTAATTTTGTATTCGTACATTTGTAGAATATTGTATCATGCTATACAAATATGCCTTCAAAGGTGGGTTTTTTTTTTTTAATAGCTTTCCTAAATCAGAGTAAATTTATACCCCGCAAGAGTATGTTGGGCAGCTCATCATTCCTGACCCTGGATCCCAAAATGCTGCTGAAAGAACCTGCTACACAAAGGCTAGCCCTGAGCAGGCCACTGACAACATGTCTACAGGGCCTGTTGCAAACAAAGAGGACTGAAATAAGAAGGACTTTCAATGTGTAGGGCTTGAAACATAAATCTATTAACGGAAAACAAAACAAAACAAAACAGGCTCACTCTACCAGTTTATCTGGTATTCTGAAACAAAGACTCAAATGTGCTGCCTGATGTTGGGGAAATTGATGGCACTGATCCATCACCAATAATGCAACCGAGGCAGAGATCACTGGCACCAAGTCACTCACGCTCAAGAGTCTGGTCTCCTTCCAAACAACAGAATAAAATTGTAGAGTTACTGGCTTGGATCAGAAGTTCTGCTCAGTCAGTTTTCCACATAGAAATAAGGGATACCATGAGATCAAATGTGTGTTTCCACCTACAGCATCCATTGGTCCAATCAGAGATATTAGGTAAGTAAGCTGTCAGTGTCTTGAAACTGAGTTCTGATAGGACCAAAGAGTTGTAGTGTAAGAAGTAAAGCTGCTCAGTCGTGTGCAACTCTTTGCAATCCAATGGACTGTAGCCTACCAGAGTCCTCCGTTCATGGAATTTCCCAGGCAAGATTACTGGAGTGGGTTGCCATTTCCTTCTCCAGGAGATCTTCCCAACCCAGGGATCTAATCCAGGTCTCCCTGTAAGTAGTGTAAGAGAACAGTGCAAAGAAAATTTCCAGCAGAAACAATAAAAGCCGAACATGAAACATACTACAATCAGCTTCATGTTGTTTCATTCATTCAATAAATATTTGCTGAATATCTATTACGTTAGATAGCATCACTGACTCAGTGGACATGAATCTGAGCAAACTCCAGCAGACTGGAGGACAGAGAAGTCTGGCGGGCTACAGTCCATGGCAAAGAGTCGGACATGACTTAGTGACTGAACACAACAACAATCTATTATGTGCCACATATCACGCTGGGTACCATGTGAACTACAGTGATACCATTCCTGCCCTCAGAGCATTTACATCCTCAGTTCAGTCGCTCAGTCGTGTCTGACTCTTTGCAACCCCATGGACTGCAGCACGCTAGGCCTCCCGGTCCATCACCAACTCCTGGAGTTTACTTAAACTCATGTCCATTGAGTCGGTGATGCCATCCAACCATCTCATGCTCTGTTGTCCCCTTCTCCTCCCGCCTTCGATCAATTTGCATCCTAGAGGAGATTTTTCAGCCAACAAAATGTAATCACAAAAGCTGGTTGTAGAAATTAGCCCCAGACTGAAAATTATGGGAGTATCAAATCAATCAAGGAATAGAAATTTCATTCAAAGCACACCGTGGGAAAAGTGGCCAGTCATAACAAAAGCGAGCTCCGTATTAGGGCTTTCTTTCCCCCTCAGCTCCTTTCACTAAAAATAAAGTATATATTTTGTCAGCATCATTACTTTTAAAGGAAGAGAGTATTTCTGAAAATATACCACATTATTTGAAGAAAAGTTGATAATAAAAATGAATCACTTGCAAACCACAGATCACAACTTAGAAGCAAAGCCACGTGTGACGAATGTGATGAGGTGGTGTGACGTTATCCCAGATGAAGAACGGGAGTTTGCTTACAAAATGCAAAAGAAGACGTCACACTTCTCATGGGATTATACAATATGAGCATGTTACACTGCTGTCCTGAGGATCACCGCATGTCACATTTAAAATGTTCGTATGGGGGCTCCCCTGGTGGCTTAGTGGTAAAGCATCAGCCTGCCACTGCAGGAGATATGGGTTTGATCCCTGGTCAGGGAAGATCCCACGTAACATGCAGCAACTAAGCCCGTGTGCCCCAACCACTTAGCCTGTGCTCCAGAGTCTGAGCTGCAACTACAGGAAGCCTGTGTGCCTAGAGCCCAAGCTCTGCAACAGGAAAAGCCACTGCAACGAGAAACCCACAGCTAGAGAGTAGCCCCCGCTCACCACAACTAGAGAAAAGCTTGCACAGCAATGAAGATTCAGCACAGCCAAGAAATTAAAAACAATTTTAATGCTCATATAAAGAGGGAGGGGACATATGTATAGCCATGGCTGATTCATCCTAATGTATGCCAGAAACCAACAACGTATTGTAAAGCAATTATCCTTCAATTAAAAATAAATACATTTTTAAAAAATGCTCATATAAGACAAGTGGTTTGGCCCCTTTGCTGCTACTGCTAAGTCGCTTCAGTCGTGTCCGACTGTGTGTGACCCCATAGATGGCAGCCCACCAGGCTCCTCTGTCCATGGGACTCTCCAGGCAAGAACATTGGAGTGGGTTGCCATTTCCTTCTCCAATGCATGAAAGTGAAAAGTGAAAGTGAAGTCACTCAGTCGTGTCTGACTCTTAGCAACCCCATGGACTACAGCCTACCAGGCTCCTCCATCCATGGGATTTTCCAGGCAAGAGTACTGGAGTGGGGTGCCATTGGCCCCTTTAGGAACTCAGGTAAAATTCAACACCACAAGGTCTGAGGGAGAAAGTCCTAACCTGTACACTCGTCTACTAACTAGAAGCAGGTAAAGAGCCACAGTGAATCACCAATTAGCCTCATGAGGAAGGAGGAGCCCAACTGGGAGGCGATCAAAGTTTAGGATTGTAAACTCGGGCCTGGCCATCCTCTTCTATTTATGGAACTTCTAGTTGGACTGTAACATACAGACAGGATGGAAAAGAGAGTGTATCATGGGCGAGCCTGGGACAAACATGCCCTAAGGGAAAGCAGGGGCTAAGAGCAGCAGAGAGCAGGGCCTTCAAATGCTCGACATCTCCCACAGGCCCCGCTGGGGCACTGCATCTCACATCAGAGTGTGTGACAATCACCGGGGTACAAATTCCCGAGTCTCATGCGAGATGCAGACTTGCTCAGTTCAGTGAACAGCCAAAGAGTCTAAATTTTTAGCTAGCATTCTAGGAGACTCTACTAGAGCTGACTCACAAACAATACTCTGATACGCTGACAGAGTATCATCTGCCTGATTTTGGGAGTGACTGTCCACTCCTTCATTTCTCCTTCCTGCCCATATCGTTTAAATGTTTAGACAGTGAGTACATAGCTCTGTGCATAGCTCTAAATCACGGCCCAAAACATTCCCAAAAGAACTGAAAGCAGGGAAGGTCTTGAAGAAATATTTGCATGTCCATGTTCACAGGAGCATGATTCACAAGTCAAAAAGCTGAAGAAACCCAACTATCCATCAACAGATGAATGGATAAACAAAGTATGGTATATACATACAAGGGAGTATTATTCAGCCTTTCAAGGAAGAAAATTCTGACATATGCTATGACACAGATAAATCCTGAAGATGTCGTGCCAAGTAAAACGTCAGTCATGAAAAGGTACATGCTGTATGATTACTCCTATATGCGATGCCTAGAATGGTCAAATTCATAGAGATAGAAAGCAGAATGGTGGTTGCCAGGGGCTGGAGGAAAGAGGAAACGGAAAGCTGTTGTTTAATTGGTAGGTAGAGAGCTTGAGTTTTCCAATATAAGAGTTCTAGAGACTGATTTACAACTTTGTGAATGTACTTAAGGGAACTGTACATGTAAAACTGGTTAGGATGGTAAAACTTACAGGTACTTTACTACAATTAAATATAAAAATTTAAGATGTGTTATTGTCTATTTAGAATAACATGGTAGAAGTTAAAGGTAAGTCTACCGCTGATCAATACTGTACTTTACAATTTGTTTGAGCTTTGTCCTAATAAGTGTTTCCCTGGTGGCTCAGATGGTAAAGAATCCACCTGCAATACAGGAGACCCAGATTTGATCCCTGGGTTGGGAAGATCCTAAGGGCATGGCAACCCACTCCAGTATTCTTGTCTGGAGAATCCCAATGGACAGAGGAGCCTGTCAGGCTATAGTCCAAGGGGTTGCAAAGAGTCAGACATGACTGAACAACTAAGCATAGCACAATAAGTGTTTACAGTTCATGCTGTTAAAAGGAATCCAGATGAGAAAAGACGAAGTAAAACTCTTACTGTTTGAAGCCAACATGATACTATACATAGAAAACCTTAAAGACTATCAGAAAGTTGCTAGAGCTAATCAGTGAATTTAGAAAATTGCAGGATACAAAATCAATACACAGAAATCACTTGCACTCCTATACACTAACAATGAAATATCAGAAAGAGAAATTAAGGAATCAATCCCATTTACCATTGCAACAAAAGAGTACAATACCTAGGAATAAACCTACCTAAGGAGACAAAAGAGCTGTACAGAGAAAACTATAAGACACTGATGAAAGAATTCAATGGAGAGATATCCCATGTTCCTGGGTGGGAAGAATCAATACTGTGAAAATGATGATACTTCCAAATGTAATCTGCAGATTCAGTGTGACCCCTACCAAACCACAAATGGCAGTTTTCACAGAATTAGAACAAAAAACCCTCACAATTCATATGGAAACACAAAAGATCCCAAACAGCCAAAGCAATCTTGAGGAAGAAAGATAAAACTGGAGGAATCAATTTTTCTGACTTCAGACTACACTGCAAAGCTACAGTCATCAAGACAGTACTGGCACAAAAACAGAAATATAGACCAAAGGAACAAGACTGAAAGCCCAGAGATATACCCATGCACCTATCAGTACCTTATATTTGACAAAGAGGCAAGAATATACAATGGTATAGTGTAGTCTCTTTAATAAGTGCTGCTGAGAAAATTGGACAGCTATGTGTAAAAGAAAGAAATTAGAACACTTCCCAACTCCCCATACAAAGATAAACTCAAAATGGATTAAAGAGCTAAATGTAAGACCTGAAACTATAAAACTCTGAGAGGAAAACATAGGCAGAACACTCTATGACATAAATCACAGCAAGATCCTCTATAACCCACCTCCTACAATAATGGAAATAAAAACAAAAACAAACAAGTGGGACCTAATTAAACTTAAAAAGCTTTTGTACAGCAAAGGAAACTATAAGCAAAGTGACAAGACAATCCTCAGAATGGAAGAAAATAACAGCAAATGAAACAACTGGCAAAGAATTCATTTCAAACATATATAAGCAACTCATACAAATCAACACCAGAAAAACAGTCCAATCAAAAGGTGGGCAAAAGACCTAAACAGACATTTCTCCAAAGAAGACATACAGGTGTAATAAACACATGAAAAGATGCTCAACATCACTCATTATTAGAGAAATGCAAATCAAAAGTACAACGGCACCTCGCATCAGTCAGAATGGCCATCATCAAAAAAATCTACAAACAATAAATGCTGGAGAGCGTGAGGACAAAAGGGAACCCTCTTGCACTGTGTGGGAATGTAAATTGATACAGCCACTATGGAAGACAGTATGGAGATTCCCTAAAAAACTAGGAATAAAAACACCATACGACTCAGCAATCCCATTCCTAGGCACATATGTTGAGGAAACCAAAATTGAAAAAGACACATGTACCCCAATGTTCATTGCAGAACTATTTACAATAGCTAGGACATGGAATGTACATCAACAGATGAATGGATAAAGAAGTTGTGGTACATACACACAATGGAATAATACTCAGCCATAAAAAGGAATGTGTTTGAGTCAGTACTAATGAGGTGGGTGAACCTAGAGCTATTATACAGAGTGAAGTGAGTCAGAGTCATGTACTAAGGTATACATATGGACTGTAGGAAGACAGTACTGATGAACCTATTTGGAGGGTGGCAATGGAGACAGAGAAGAGACTTATGGACATGGGGGGAGGGAGGACAGGGTGGGATATATGGAGAATAACATGGAAACATACATTACCATATGTGAAATGGACAGCCAATGGGAATCTGCTGTATAACTCAGGGAACTCAAACGGGGTTCAGTAACAACATAGAGGGGTGGGATGGGGAGGGAGGTCCACGAGGGAGGGGACATAAGAATATGACTGATTCATGTTGATGTTTGGCAGAAACCAACACAATACTGTAAGTATCCTTCAATTAAAAATAAATAAATTTAATTAAAAAATAAAGTAGATAACCAACAAAGACCTGCTGTACAGCACAGCTGCTCAGTACTGTTGCTCAGTGTTATATGGCAGCCTGGATGGGTGAGGAGTTTGGAGGAGAATGGACACGTGCATATGTATGATTGAGTCCCTTTACTTTCCACCTGAAACTGTCACAAAATTGTCAACTAGCCATACTATAATACAAAATAAAAAGTTTAATAAAAAAAAGACATAGTTTGCCCAACTGCACAGTTACAATGCATTGCATTAATTAATAATAACAGCAGAACACATTTTGGCCACTCGGTACTAGTACAGTTGTAGATGTACATCCACATACCTGTTTGTATAAACATTACCAGATAACAAGGTAACAACACAGTGTTAATAATACTGAGTATCAACATGCTATACTTTAAAAACATCTCAATTGCTGGTCAAAGAAATTGAAAATTTCTAATAACTTGAACCAAGAAATCTACAATATAAAGTACTAGATAAATAAAGCACAATTATAGATCATGTAGAATTTCAGAGCTAATATTCCTATCTTTTAATTATCTAATGCAAAACACCTAAATGTCCTCTTAGGAAGAGAGAGTTTTCAAGCCCCTAAGCCTTAATGTCACTAGGATGGGGAGAGGAGGTGGCTGACAATGAAATCCAGGTTTGTTGGAAGAGATCACTATCAATAAATTAATTGTAAAGTCCCCAGATTGTGGCTTGAATTTCTTTCCCACAGAAATCCCTCCACATATGAGAGATTAAGGGAAGAAAAAGAAGAAGAGACTAAGAGGGTAGGAGTCAGTGGACAAATCAGACTTGGGGAGCCCACTACTGGTAGGTCCTCAACTAACAACGAGGGGACACTGACCTCTGGAGCTCCAAAACAGACAGAACACACAAATCAGAAAGCTGAAAGGGCAGAAACGCATTAAGGAAGAAGTTCCCTGGTTAGAAGGAGTCACACAGCTGAAGTATGAGAATTTACTTGATGACAAGGTGAAAAGTGATGATAGACAGAGGAGCACTCTTGGCCTGCAGTGCTCCTCAACCTAGACCCCACCAGCTGACATGTACTCCCTCCTCACATCTCAGCCCTCCAGACCCAGGAGAGCCCACGCCCCCATCACACGCTCCCATTCATGCCCATCCTCCAAAGCGCGCTCCACGTTCACAATCACTCAGTGATTTGCACTCACTCGTTTAATAGCTTTTGTTCCCACTAGTCTGTCAGCTCCACCAGGACAAGGGTGTGTTTCTTCGCCACAGTATTTCCAGCACCTACTACAGTAGACGGCACCCAGTATACACCGGGTAGACCCTGATGAAATAACTCTGTTTGATATATTACAGCAGAAGTGGCCTTGTCATGAGGAGGGTCACACAGAGTCTCAGAAACACGAGTTCCTGATGAAACGATGGGATAAACAAAGAAAGCTAAAGAGGAGGCACTCTGACTGGTAAAAGGAAATACGTTTATTAAGGGCACTTAGAAGTGAGTGGAGGGCAGAGTCTGGACAAAAAGGCTTTGGGAGAGATCAATAATCACAGCTCTGTCATCAAGCTTGGACAGGATTTCAGCAATAAGGAAGGTCAGGGTAGACCAGCTGTAAGACACTTAGAAACACTTCCCAGAAGGTTGTTAAGGGTAGATGAAAAACGCTAAAGAGGTAACAGTGACTCTGAAGTCACAGAAGAGATCTCCCTGGGTTCTCTGTCCTTACAGTGAGTTTGCGAAACAGAAGACATGGCTAAGATTCCAAAGGAATTCTGACAAAGTATTTTTATTTATTTTATTGAATTTAATGCTGCATTTCTAAGTTTACTACTAACACGTATTTGGCAAATTTTAAATGCCTTCTTTAAAAAACATAGAAACATTAGAAATATGTACTAACATTTGTGATTTTTTTCAAAAATTTCTCTCTTATCACTTAAAAGTTATGAAAACTGTATAATGCTTATGTACTTAAAATTCCTAATTTATTACCACTGAATTCCACAGTATTGCTCCGCCTCATGAATTCAATATTTTTGAAATTAGAATCTGTTGCTTAAATCCCTATTATATACTTCATGACACAGCAATTTCAAATAAATTCGGTAGTCTCCTATGGGCTGGCTCAGTGAAATTAGAATTCATCTAGACATGTGCCTAATTCAGTTCAGTCGCTCGGTTGTGTCTGACTCTCTGCGGCCCCATGAATCGCAGCATGCCAGGCCTCCCTGTCCATCACCAACTCCCGGAGTTCACCAAGACTCATGTCCATTGAGTCAGTTATGCCATTCAGCCATCTCATCCTCTGTCTTCCCCTTCTCCTCCTGCCTCCTATCCCTCCCAGCATCAGAGTCTTTTCCAATGAGTCAACTCTTCGCATCAGGTGGCCAAAGTACTGGAGTTTCAGCTTCAGCATCCTTCCTTCCAAAGAAATCCCAGGGCTGATCTCCTTCAGAATGGACTGGTTGGATCCCCATGCAGTCCAAGGGACTCTCAAGAGTCTTCTCCAACACCACAGTTTAAAAGCATCAATTCTTCAGCGCTCAGCTTTCTTCACAGTCCAACTCTCACATCCATACATGACGACTGGAAAAAACAGCCTTGACTAGACGAACCTTTGTTGGCAAAGTAATATCTCTGCTTTTCAATATGCTATCTAGGTTGGTCATAACTTTCCTTCCAAGCCTAATTAGAACATGTTAAAAAAAAAAAAAAAAGAATTCCAATCTTCAGTAACATTTTTCCTAAGGCTTAAAGGATGAGGATAGAAAAGATGTACATATTAAGTAACCAGTTCCGTTATGGTAAGTTTTCTAAGAATAGTTGCTTCATTCAAATCAACCTGTCTCAATCAAATTTATCCTCCTCTCCACTTATCACTTTAACCACCTTCAGACCTCATGAAGCAAACCTTCCTCCTGCAGCTACCAGATTCCCCCTCTTCACCCTGAAAGAAAGCACATCAACCTACTGAGGGCAAGGCCCCTGCAACCGAGCCCGGCGGCAATAGACAGAGCACCTCCATCTAAGGAAAGAACAGGTGACTCTCCCCACGCAGCTTCCTAAGGGAAAAATGCTAAACGCTGACTCTCTGCACAGTGCTGACTGATCTGTAGACCGTGCACCTACCAACCAAGAAGTGCATAGAGAATATTTTGTTGTTGTTGTTAAGACTGAGTCTAAGATGACAGCAAATAGTGTGCATAAGATGTTGTTTCTCAGACTGGGAGACAGTATGTAGGAGTGGGATAAAGAGCTGGAGCACTTAGATTTAGGCCATGAGTTCTCAAAACCATAACCAGACTCACTCATATTCAAATACCAGTAGAAGAGAACAACACTGTGGTTCTGTTGGAAAAGAATCTGCCTGCAATGCAGGACACCCCAGTTAGATTCCTGGGTCGGGAAGACGGCGGCTCACTCCAGTACTCTTGCCTGGAGAATGCCATGGACAGAGGAGACTGGCAGGCTACAGTCCATGGGGTCACAAAGAGTCAGACACGACTGAAGTGTCTTAGCACGCACGCACGCACGCACATTCATTAGCTAGTGAGTCTCTGATCATTTGTCATAGCAGGTGCAATGGACTAAGACACATTCTAAAATCAAAATAAATACATTATTTGGGGCTTAGCCATCACTTATGGTTATCCAAATATCTGTTTCCTTACAAGATGGGTGAGCTTGTCTTTTTATTCCCAAATTTCTACGGGCAGATTTTTAAGTCAGTCATCTAGCTTACTAGCTATCTGGGTCTTTCTTCCTTTTTCTCTCTCTTCCGAAGTAACTGAGTCCCAGAAAGGAAGAGGTGGCAAGACGATACAGAGCAAGTCAGGAAAGGAGGATATAGGGGAGGCCGTGGCAGGACGGCCTCGTTCAGGGTGTTGAAGATAGGCCTAGACCATCTCACTGTGACATAAAGCACTCAAAGAATGAGGAGGACAATCTGCAGGGGCTCCCACAGGCCAAAACTAGGACATTTCAAGCAGCAAAATAAGTGACACTAATAGATTATAATCCATTAAAATATCCGTAAATAATAAAATCATTTACAAAATCCATGAACTCACACTAATATATAAAAAAAGAATGAATACATAGAGAGGAGGATGCTTTGCTTTGTACTGGAATGCCAACTGATGAATGGAGGAGTGAAGGAATTAGAAAAATCACCATTTGGCAACTACTATCACAATAATTCAGCCAAAAAACACAGATAGATGCTAAAGCTATCTAAGTTTGGGTGGTTGATAAGGAAAAGTATATTACATAATCTCAAAATGCCGTGCTGTGCTTAGTCATGCCTGAATCTTTGCAACTCCATGGACTGTAGCCCGCCAGGCTCCTCTGTCCATGGAGATTCTCCAGGCAAGAATACTGGAGTGGGGTGCCATGACCTCCTCCAGGGCATCTTCCCAACCCAGGGATCGAGCCCAGTCTCCCGCATCACAGGTGGATTCGATTCCCAAATACTGATTTTAAAGGGAGAATGAGCAGTTTATGGCAGAGAAATCTGGTAGATACAGTCTTAAGAAATGATGATTAATGGCCCTAGAGCTTCTCTGGTGGCTCAGCTCTAAAAAGTCCACCTGCCAATGCAGGAGATGTGGGTTCCCTGGAGAAGGAAATGGCAACTCCAGTATTCTTGCCTGGGAAATCCCATGGACAGAGGAGCCTGGTAGGCTACAGTCCATGTGGTCACAAAGAGTTTGACACAACTGAGTGACTGAACAACAACAAAAATGTAGCAAAGGAGAACTGTGTCCTACCCAATATGATACAGTAAGAACAACACATCATTTCTGTGATACTCCTGAGAAAAAAGCATAATCCAAATCTAATTTTGAGGACATGTCACCCACACCCAAGTGTTAGTCACCCATTCATGTCTGACACTTTCAGACCCCATGGACTGTAGCCCACCAGGCTCCTCTGTCCATGGAATTCTTCAGACAAGAATACTGGAGTAGGTTGATATGCCCTCCTCCAAGGGAATCTTCCTGACCTGGGGATCAAACTCAGGTCTTCTGCATGGCAGGCGAATTCTTTACTGCCTGAGCCACCAGAGAAGCCCCATCACACAAACTCAAACTGAGGGATATTTTACAAAATAATTGGCCTGTAATCTTCAAAAGTGTCTAGCTATTTAAAGTCAAGGAAAGACTAAGGACTATTCCAGACTGAAGGGAATTAAAGAGACAAGACAACTAAATGTAACATGCGATACTGAACTGGATCCTTTTGTTATAAAGTACATCATTTGGACAAAACAGAAATGAAGCATCCATGGCTTTGATGGTTAGTTTCCTGATTTTGATCACTGATGTAGGATATATCCTTGCACACTCAAGTGTTTGGAAGTAATGATACATAATATTGCTAATTTACTATCAAGTGGTAAAACAAAGAGATCTCTGTATATTTTTGCAAACTTTCTGTAAATTTAAAATTATTTCAAAATAAACAGAAAAGAGAGGAATAGTTAGGAAGGTTAGAGTACAGAGATATGATTTAAAGATAAAGACAGAGACAGTGGTAGAGATTTCAACGGTCCCTTTAACTCATCAACCAAAAGAGAACTAACTAATCTTTTATCCTTTTCACCATTTTTACTCACAAGTGAGTGAATGCAGTATGTGCAGTTACCCAGGGATGTTTTTACGTAGCAACAAAAACTCTTAACACAGTTTAGATAAATAAGGAATCTTTCTAAGGAGGAGGAGCAGGAACAAATTTTAAAATACACTCAGAGAATACAATAATGTGTCACCAGGCTAATCTCATTTATTTTCTTATACAGAACTTTTCCTCAGATTTTAAGCAAAAATGATTTTCTTACTTTTCAATAAAGCTGTGACAGTTTCATGAATGGAGAGGCAAACTTCTTCGCAACAGCTAGAAGGAATAATTTTGCTTATTTAACAAAATAATAATGAAAAAGATATTTCAAACTATAAATAATGAAAAAGATATTTCAAAGTCCTGAGCATCACAAAATGGCTAAGTGGTGGGACCAGTATTCAAACTAAACTCTGGGTTCAAGACCCACAACCCTACTCCAGACCCATATTCCTACTCAAGACCCACGCCCCTTCACACAGAATTAGAAAGAGTTAATTCTGAATTCTCTCCATGAACAATATCCACCTTTAGAATGGCGTACTCTCACAGGCAAATAAGATCCATTTATCATCTTAAATTTCTTCTTTGTTTAGCCCCCTTTTTGTGAATGTACTGAATGAGAACAGAGTACAGTGTCTATTTCTGGCTTCATCCTGCTTAACCAGAAGTCCTGACCGAGTTATACCACTGTGCACAACAAGGTGAGTACCGCAGGGCGCTGCCCGTTGGAGCAGTTTTGTTACCGGTTTTTAAGCAGATGTTTGGTGTGACTGCTTCTGGTTCTGATGTCTCATTTCTATTTTCTCCTTCAGGACTGAGAACCAGTTTTACATCTGTCTAATGAAAGCACATCACTTTACTTCTACAATTTACAAGAGTTCATCTTTCAAACTAAGATCTGGTAGTTAAGACGTGAAAGCAACCTTTGAGACTGTCCTGGCTACTGCCCTCCACCTCTGCCTTCAATTCCATTTTACAAGTGAGACCAGGAACATGATGTCCTTATCGTCCACTCTATACTCACCTCCCAGCCCCAACGCTTAAAAAAAACACCCACAGAAACACCCCTAACAGAATTCTGCCTTTTTAAAAAGATCATTTCTTTTTACAAAAGGTCGGGATTCTTACTTCTTAATGTTCCAATTCTACTGTCACACAGAGAGGGTGAATTTTTTTTGACAAAGGAAGTATGTCTTTCAATAATAACACCAGCCTTGGCTTACAGGCCAGAGTGCGTTATAACTATCTGTAACCGACCTGACCTAGTTTCATCTTATAAATAAGACAAGATACTACAACCAGCTTCTCTCTTACAAGGGTGAAATGAGACTCTACATTGGCTCTTCCTACATATCAGCAAAACTACCATCTCAAAAGAGGACACTTCATTTCTAGATTAGGCTTTGCCTGTGAGTCTGTGTCCACACAAGAGATTATATGCCAGACATTCTGTGATTGTTGCTGATACAGGCACAGAAGGACAATAATGTGGATTAACTAGGATTAATGTGTTATTTTCTGATTACAGGGTGGCTCAAGTTTCAACTATTCTTAAGAGTAAACAAAAACCCTACAGTTTAAATTAATAAAAAAGAAAATAAAACAAATAAAAGGCTTAAAAAATTTAAAGTCAACTATTCAACTGAGAAATTTCTATTTTCACTGTATATGCAATAGCTTCTATATACATGACCTAGACAGACTGTCTCACCTCTAAGGAGGAAGTGATACGTAAGATCCTGTATTCAGGGGATCTTCCTGATTCAGGGGATCAATCCCAGGTCTCCTTCATTGCAAGCAGAGTCTTTACTACCTGAGCTACAATGGAAGCCCAGACATACTGTCTTACCTCTGAGAAGGAAGTGATATAAAAGACAGCCTGGGACATAAATATGTGTATCACACATGGACACGTCTTAAAGGTTTCAGATAGATAAATGGTATAAGGAGACAGAGGATCATGAGAATCATCCATTACAACAGAAAGGTATTGAGAAAAATACATAGGAAAAATACATGAGAAAGGTACACAGGAAAAATTCTGAAAGCAAAACTGAAAACTTTCCTTTTCCCTTGTTTACACCCTAGTTTATTTTCCATTAGTGTTAAAAAAGATTTCTTCCCTTCTTCCCAAACTACTATATATCTAAAAAGAAACAGAGAAGCAGAACAAAGAACAGATAAGTGGAAATTTTTTAAATGAAAGAATGGAAATAAATAAATTCAGAGTAACACAAATGGTAAATGATGTGGTTTTCATCATACAAGTAATGTGCCTAAATGAGAGATTTTCATGTTTAAAAATTTTTTCATTAATTTTATGTTTAACTTTGTAATCTGCTTCTTCATTCAAAAATGTAAGCTTGAGATAACAGTTTGAATTTGACAAAGACAATACCTCAATGCATGAAAAAAAATGGGAGTTTTCCAAATGACCAGAGTTCTACAATTCTATTTTAAAAATAGTTTTCCACATTACTGTTTCTATTTCTTTATTCCAGGTATCAACTTCTCCTTTTCTGAATTTAGAAATCAAATAGCCCCAATCCCCAAAGCATTTATGGTGCTAAACTCAAACAAAAACTGTTAGTATTAATAAGAGCCCAGTAAAGAGGAAGAAGACAAAATGAATATATAAACTGAATAACTTTCAAAATTATTTAATCCCAGAAAGTCACAAAATATAAAATATATGAAAGTAACTTAAGAGAAGAGATCCTGTAAGAATAAACCTATAAATTTTACTGAGTGACATTTAATAAAAATACTTGAATGTGCTCGCTTCGGCAGCACATATACTAAAATTGGAATGATACAGAGAAGATTAGCATGGGAAAGTTCATAGCAATACAGGCATACCTCAAGAAACAAGAAAAAAGTCAAATAAATAACCTAACTCTACACCTAAAGCAACTAGAAAAGGAAGAAATGAAGAACCCCAGGGTTAGTAGAAGGAAAGAAATCTTAAAAATTAGGGCAGAAATATATGCAAAAGAAACAAAAGAGACCATAGCAAAAATCAACAAAGCCAAAAGCTGGTTCTTTGAAAGGATAAATAAAATTGACAAACCATTAGCCAGACTCATCAAGAAACAAAGGGAGAAAAAACAAATCAATAAAATTAGAAATGAAAATGGAGAGATCACAACAGACAACACACAAATACAAAGGATCATAAGAGACTACTATCAGCAATTATATGCCAATAAAATGGACAACGTGGAAGAAATGGACAAATTCTTAGAAAAGTACAACTTTCCAAAACTTGACCAGGAAGAAATAGAAAATCTTAACAGACCCATCACAAGCACGGAAATTGAAACTGTAATCAGAAATCTTCCAGCAAACAAAAGCCCAGGTCCAGTCGGCTTCACAGCTGAATTCTACCAAAAATTTAGAGAAGAGCTAACACCTATCCTACTCAAACTCTTCCAGAAAGTTGCAGAGGAAGGTAAACTTCCAAACTCATTCTATGAGGCCACCATCACCCTAGGACCAAAACCTGACAAATATGCCACAAAAAAAGAAAACTACAGGCCAATATCACTGATGAACATAGATGCAAAATCCCTAACAAAATTCTAGCAATCAGAATCCAACAACACATTAAAAGGATCATACACCATGACCAAGTGGGCTTTATCCCAGGGATGCAAGGATTCTTCAATATCCGCAAATCAATCAATGTAATACACCACATTAACAAATTGAAAAATAAAAACCATATGATTATCTCAATAGATGCAGAGAAAGCCTTTGACAAAATTCAACATCCATTTATGATCAAAACTCTCCAGAAAGCAGGAATAGAAGGAACATACCTCAACATAATAAAAGCTATATATGACAAATCCACAGCAAACATTATCCTCAATGGTGAAAAATTGAAAGCATTTCCCCTAAAGTCAGGAACAAGACAAGGGTGCCCACTTTCAACATTACTATTCAACATAGTTTTGGAAGTTTTGGCCACAGCAATCAGAGCAGAAAAAGAAATAAAAGGAATCCAAATTGGAAAAGAAGAAGTAAAACTCTCACTATTTGCAGATGACATGATCTTCTACATAGAAAACCCTAAAGACTCCACCAGAAAATTACTAGAACTAATCAATGACTATAGTAAAGTTGCAGGATATAAAATCAACACACAGAAATCCCTTGCATTCCTATACACTAATAATGAGAAAACAGAAAGAGAAATTAAGGAAACAATTCCATTCACCATTGCAACGGAAAGAATAAAATACTTAGGACTATATCTACCTAAAGAAACTAAAGACCTCTATATAGAAAACTATAAAACACTGGTGAAAGAAATCAAAGAGGACACTAATAGATGGAGAAATATACCATGTTCATGGATTGGAAGAATCAATATAGTGAAAATGAGTATACTACCCAAAGCAATCTATAGATTCAATGCAATCCCTATCAAGCTACCAACGGTATTCTTCACAGAGCTAGAACAAATAATTTCACAATTTGTATGGAAATACAAAAAACCTCGAATAGCCAAAGCTATCTTGAGAAAGAAGAATGGAACTGGAGGAATCAACCTGCCTGACTTCAGGCTCTACTACAAAGCCACAGTCATCAAGACAGTATGGTACTGGCACAAAGACAGAAATATAGATCAATGGAACAAAATAGAAAGCCCAGAGATAAATCCACACAGATATGGACACCTTATCTTTGACAAAGGAGGCAAGAATATACAATGGATTAAAGACAATCTCTTTAACAAGTGGTGCTGGGAAAACTGGTCAACCACTTGTAAAAGAATGAACTGGAAATAGAACTGCCTTATGATCCAGCAATCCCACTGCTGGGCATACACACTGAGGAAACCAGAAGGGAAAGAGACACATGTACCCCAATGTTCATCACAGCACAGTTTATAATAGCCAGGACATGGAAGCAACCTAGATGTCCATCAGCAGATGAATGGATAAGAAAGCTATGGTACATATACACAATGGAGTATTACTCAGCCATTAAAAAGAATACATTTGAATCAGTTCTAATGAGGTGGATGAAACTGGAGCCTATTATACAGAGTGAAGTAAGCCAGAAAGCAAAACACCAATACAGTATACTAACGCATATATATGGAATTTAGAAAGATGGTAACAATACCCCTGTGTACGAGACAGCAAAAGAGACACTGATGTATAGAACAGTCTTATGGACTCTGTGGGAGAGGGAGAGGGTGGGAAAATTTGGGAGAATGGCATTGAAACATGTAAAATATCATGTATGAAACAAGTTGCCAGTCCAGGTTCAATACACGATACTGGATGCTTGGGGCTAGTGCACTGGGACGACCCAGAGGGATGGTATGGGGAGGGAGGAGGGAGGAGGGTTCAGGATGGGGAACACATGTATACCTGTGGCGGATTCATTTTGATATTTGGCAAAACTAATACAATTATGTAAAGTTTAAAAATAAAATAAAATTTAAAAAAATAAATCAATAAATAAAATGTTTAAAAATAGTAAAAAAAAAAAAAAAAAAGAATGAAACTAGAACACTTTCTAACACCATACACAAAAATAAACTCAAAATGGATTACAGATCTAAATGTAAGACCAGAAACTATAAAACTCCTAGAGGAGAACATAGGCAAAACACTCTCTGACATACATCACAGCAGGATCCTCTATGACCCACCTCCCAAAATATGAGAAATAAAAGCAAAAATAAATAAATGGGACCAAAGGAAACTATAAGCAAGGTGAAAAGACAGCCTTCAGAATGGGAGAAAATAATAGCAAATGAAGCAACTGACAAACAACTAATCTCAAAAATATACAAGCAACTCCTGCAGCTCAATTCCAGAAAAATAAATGACCCAATCAAAAAATGGGCCAAAGACCTAAATAAACATTCCTCCAAAGAAGACATACAGATGGCTAACAAACACATGAAAAGATGCTCAACATCACTCATTATGAGAGAAATACAAATCAAAACCACTATGAGGTACCATTTCACGCCAGTCAGAATGGCTGCAATCCAAAAGTCTACAAGTAATAAATGCTGGAGAGGGTGTGGAGAAAAGGGAACCCTCTTCCACTGTTGGTGGGAATGCAAACTAGTACAGCCACTATGGAGAACAGTGTGGAGATTCCTTAAAAAAACTGGAAATAGAACTGCCTTATGATCCAGCAATCCCACTGCTGGGCATACACACTGAGGAAGCCAGAAGGGAAAGAGACACGTGTACCCCAATGTTCATCGCAGCACTGTTTATAATAGCCAGGACATGGAAGCAACCTAGATGTCCATCAGCAGATGAATGGATAAGAAAGCTGTGGTACATATACACAATGGAGTATTACTCAGCCATTAAAAAGAATACATTTGAATCAGTTCTAATGAGGTGGATGAAACTGGAGTCTATTATACAGAGTGAAGTAAGCCAGAAAGAAAAACACAGTATACTGTTATACAGTATACTAACGCATATATATGGAATTTAGAAAGATGGTAACAATAACCCTGTATACGAGACAGCAAAAGAGACACTGATGTATTGAACAGTCTTTTGGACTCTGTGGGAGAGGGAAAGGGTGGGATGATTTGGGAGAATGGCATTGAAATATGTATAATATCATGTATGAAACGAGTCGCCAGTCCAGGTTCAATGCAGGATACTGGATGCTTGGGGCTGGTGCACTGGGACGACCCAGAGGGAGGGTATGGGGAGGGTGGAGGGAGGAGGGTTCAGGATAGGGAACACGTGTATACCTGTGGCAGATTCATTCGATATATGGCAAAACCAATACAATATTGTAAAGTTAAAAAATAAAATTAAATTAAAAAATAAATAAATAAAATAAAAATAAAAATACTTGAATAAATAAAGAATTATTCCTAGGTAGACTATATACACATAAATGTGTCAGTTCTTCCCAGGTAAGTGTATAGAAATACCAATGAGGTAATTCCATGAAATATCTACTGAATTCGGCAATGTATTTTAAAGTTTGAACCAGTAAACATTAAAGAAGAAAAATCAGATAATTTCTGGGGAAAAAAAATAAGAAGGAGAGGAGGATTTGTGCCCTATACACTGTTAAATTGTTAAAATCTAAATTAATTAAAACAACATTGAAGTGTAAAGACCAATCAATGACAAAGAAAACTCAGAAATAGATCCTGGGATATAAAAGAATTCAGTGAATTTAGTTCAGGTCAACAAAATTTTATTGAATACCTATCTGTCAATACTGTGTTAGTACGAAAGGAAACCAGTAAAATTTTTCTTGAAAGCTATTTGGTAATAGGTATCAAGAACATTTAAAGAGTTTACATTCTTTTAGATAGCAAATGCACTTGTAGAATTTATTCTAAGGAATGGTTATTTATACAAAAATATTTTGTATAAACAATTATTTATAAGTTATTTATACAAAAATATTCATTATAGACATTTTTAATAGTGAAAAACTAGCCAAAATAATAGAATAAATAATATTCATACAATGGAATAATATATAACTCCAAACATTGTTTTAAAACTTATTAATGTATATTCACACAATAGAAAATTTCATAACAAGAATAATGAGCTACAACTGCATGTATTATGGATGAATTCACAAACATAATAATTTTTAGTGAAGGAGCAAGACACAAAATGTACACACCATATGATTCACTGACACACATTTCATACACACGAAACAATCTGTGCTGTTACATGTCAAGATAATTTGGGGGAGTAGGGTGAAGTGGCTAAAAGGAGTTAGTTGGGAGGGGGGAGATTCTAGGACTTTATCATTTCTATTTCTTGATGTGGATGCTAACAACATTTTATGAAGTCACTGAACTCATCATTTGTATATGTTTCTGTAAGTTATTCATCAATAAGAAACTCTTCAAAATTAATGACATGAGAAAAAGTCTATTAAAAAGGAAAAATCAGGGTACAATACTGTATATAAAATAAGAGTCTTGGTTTTGGGGAAAAAAGAATAGCAAAGAACAACTGCTAGAAGGAAAACAGGTTGGTATAAGTTGGGGGGCTGGGGAGGATTTGAGGAGCTAGTAAGAGACAGGAAAAGACATCTCCCTATGGTGTCTTCTAAGAGTCATGTGTTAGGAAAGCTTGGGGTGAAGATATGGTGGTGGGCAGGGTGTATGTGGAGTAAAGGGGAATGAGTGGTCTCAAGACAGGAAAAGCCTAAACCTGTTTAATCTCTGATGGAAAAAGAGTCAGTAGAGGGAAAGGGACAGAAAACATACAGAAAACAAGCAGTAATGTCCCTCAGAAGACGGGTAAGTGTACACCGAAGAGGCAAACCCAGAAAAGGAGTGGGAAGGTTTTGACTGCTAATATGTACACAAAGCTCTCCTTTTTCATAGAGCTTTTCAAATTACTGTGTCAAGAAGGAGCTCAATTTCCCTCTCCATGTTTCCCCATTTGTAGTCTTTCAAGAGACCTTCAGATTATCATGCTATCTGGATCAGTCAACTGTAAGAGTTTCAGCCCGAGGACAACCTGTCTCTCACTTCAAAATACTTCAGGCCAAAATAAAGAGCAACTGGGTCAAGCGAGGTCCAGGTCAAGTATAATGATAGCCAGTCTGGTTGCAAGGAGCGTTTCTATCACAGGCGAGCTGTGTGACCGGAGGCAAGTGATTTAATCGTACAGGCCCTGAGTGGCCTGATATGAAAAATGAAGAGGGTAATAATAGATTGATAAGAGGCTTACACGAGCTCGTCCACATAAAATGCTGAGCCCAACATGTGACACAGAAGAAACGCTCAATAACTATAAACTGCTAACATCACAATCTTTTAAGTCTAGGGGTGGAGTTTCTAAGACGTCTTCAGATCTAGAAGCAGCAAAACAAAAACAGAATGTAACAGGTAACGCAGCAGTCTCTCCTGATTCACAGCACACAATCTCGGCAAAGAATATGCTTGCTCCCAACTTTTGTATTTTGAAAAATATTAAATCTTCAGAAATTCTGAAAGAACAGTACAATGAACATCTTTGATTATCCACCTTCATCTGTTTTCACCAGTGCTAAATCTTGCCATGTTTACTATCTCCTGCTCCCGGGCTTCCCTGGGGGCCCAGTCGGTAAGGAATCAGCTTGCCAATGCAGGAGACGTGGGTCAGGAAGATCCCCTGGAGAAGCAAACGGCAACCCACTCCAGTATTCTTGCCTGGGGAATTCCACGGACAGAGAAGCCTGGAGGGCTACAGTCCATGGGGTCGCAAAGAGTCGGACATGACTCAGCGACTACACCACCACCACCACCACCACCATCTCCTGCTCACTCACAAAAACTCACAATCAGTGTTAGAGAATCCAAGACTCCAACTGGCTGACTCGCTGTGTAGAAGGACATACTTGCCATGTGTACAAAGAAAACCACCTTTTTTCAGAGAACATGATGTCAAAACCTAATGTCATGATACTTAAGCTGCAATAATTACAAAGCACACTGGAGGCTAACTAACACTGATAGCGGATGAAAAGGTATTTTTTGCAATGCCCCTTAGGGAAAGAAAAAGGGTTACAGAGCTCTGTTCTTAGGCCATTAATAAGGAGAGAGTAAAGGCTTTCATTTAGAGGCAAAGAAGCCTGACACAGCTGGATCAGGGTTAGACATGTTACTTAATGAAGTTACTGCAAAGGGCTTAGAGAAGTTTTCCCCTTCGGTATACTGAATGACACTTAAGTGAAGGTTCTCCACTCCCTTTTTTAAGCATCCAATAATCATGCATATCTGGCAGTGGATCCAAAAATCAAAAGGACACGAGACACTTCATCTCAAATAATTACACACCTAAGAGTGTATTCGGCAGATTTTAGGTTAAACCATATAAGATTATTTTTCCAGGTTAAGAAGTCAATACTGGAAATTTCATATATTCGCATATATTTGTTCAAGAGGTTAATGACATACATGTAAGGTATTCACTATAATATTGTTTACAGAAGTGGACGTCTGGGAATAATCTAAATGTCAACATGTCAACAGGTAGAGGACCAGTACATAAAGTGCAGCATGGCCATGTAGTGGAATATTATGCAGCTGTTAAAAGAAGAAGAGTTAAGAAGATATGTACCAAATGGAAACTTTCCAAAGACATGACTGTGAAGCAAAAAAATGTATGGTGCAAAACACTAAGTAAACTACCTTCTATGTAACAGCAGGGAGCAAGGTTAAAAAAAGATATATTTACTTGTACAGACAAAAGGAAATTCTGAAGGAATATGCAAGAAATTAATAGTATACAGTTGTTTAATTTGGGGGGAATATGTTGTGGATGGGAGACAGATGATGGATAAGACTTCTCAGTGTATCCCTTTTTATGTATGTTTGAACCATCTGTATCTATTATCTAGTCAGAGAAATAGAAATAAGAATCTCTGAGAAAGAAAATTAAGGCATTCAATATTCAGATAGGGAACCAGAAATTGAAAGTGATTCTTGCTATGTCTTCTATCTGCAATGATGCAATGTTAAGCCACCATCATTTCCATAAAAGCACAGTTTCTAGTGTTTGCATGGTAACCATTAATAAGATCTAAAAACTTGATCACTTTAGGCATGTTATTTTTGTTTCATGTTAGGGAACACAATAATATCGAAAATATTTTTTTAAAGAAACTCTTTAATTTTCTGATAACTATAGATTCATTAATTATGTATTATATAGTAGCAGAAATAGGACTGAAAATTCCTGTGTAACTTTCACCTATCTTCCCCCGTGGTTTCCAACCCTAAACCCTGGCAGCACTCATCTGTCTTCCATCTCTGTAACTTTGTCATTTAAGGATATTATCTACATGGAATCATACAGCATGCAACCTTTCAAGATTAGCTTTTACAAGTATTTTGCAGCTTTAATCCCCATATTTCATTTTCCCTTTTTTTTTCTTTTCTAAGTCAGGGACACTGAGGGATAATTTACATGCTGTAATATTCATCCTTTTTAGTATGAGGTTCTATTAAATGTTTTAACGTGATATAAGTAATGTATTACAAACTCACATTTTCAAGCCCCAGGTCTGAATTCTGACGTATGTATGTATTTGTTAAAGCAGCATCACACTCAGCACCATGAACACACCCTCCACCTCACGTTTCCTCGTGCCCCTCTGTAACCCATTCCTCCTCCACCACACTCCCATCCCCAGACAACGACTTTGCTTTCCATCACCACAGGTTCCAGTTTCTAGATTTTTATATAAATGGAAACAAACAGCACCTCCTTTCATTTCTCTTGGGTAGAATACCTAGTCCAATGACTGGGTCATGTAGTAGATGCATGATTAACTTTTTAATAAACTGACAGAATGGCTGTACCATTTCCCATCCTCACTACCAATACAAGCAATTCCAATTCTTCCACACCCTTGCCACCTCTGGCATCGTAATTTTAGCCTTTCTGAGGGGTACAGTAGTAGCTCATTGTGGTTTTATTTTCCATTTCCCTATTAACTAATGATACTGAGCATCTTTTCATGTGCTTGTCATCCTTATATCCTCTTTAATGAAGTGTCTATTCAAATCTTTTGCCCACTGCTTAAAACGAAGCTGTTTCTTACTATTAAACTTGGAGTTCTTTATATTTCAGATACAAGTTCTTTATCAGATAAGTTGTGCAAATATTTCCTCCTAATCTGAGGCTTTTCTAATCTTAACAATATCTTTCTAAAAACAGAATATATAATTTTGATGAAATATAATTTATCAATTTTTTCCTTCATGGAGCATGCTTTTTATATCTAAGAAATCTTCATCCAAGGTCACAAAGACTTTTCCCCTATCTTTTAATTAATCAGTTTTAGAGATTTGGATTTTATATTTAGGCCTATCACCCAACTTGAATTAATTTTTGTATATTGTGGGCTTGGTATGGAATCCTAGGGAATATCTATTCTTAGGGGTGGAAGCAAAAGGAAAGCAGTCAGTGACAGTTGGAAGAGAAGGAGCAAGGTACTGACACAAAGGGCCAAAGAGGAAGATGGCTGCAATTAAAGGAGAGTTAAGGCTGTCAACATCTACGTGGAACTTTGCCCAGAAACCAACAAATACAGAGCAATGGTCACTGGATTTGACAATGACATCAGTGGTGGCCTTCAAGACAGGAGTTTCAATACAATGAAATAGAAGTCATATTTGAAATAGATCAAAAGAAGGTATGGAGAGTGAAGAGGGAAAAGGCTCAAATCACTCTTAAAAATTTTAGGAATGAAAATGAACAACAACAACAAAAAAACCACAGGACACTGAACTCAGAGAGTTTCCTGGCCATGGGGAAAGACCAGATAGTGTTAGTTACTCAGTCTCCAACTCTTTGCCATCCCATGGACTTTGCCCCAGGCTCCTCTGTCCATGGAGTTCTCCAGGCAAGAATTACTGCAATGGGTTCCATTCCCTTTTCCAGGGGATCTTCCCCACCCAGGGATTGAACCTGGGTCTCCTGCATTGCAGGCAGATTCTTTACCAGTCTGAGCCACCAGGAAAGCCCTTCTGGCAAAGTAGGGGAGGAGTTTATCTACTGAGACTGAGAAAGGAGGGGCAGAGGCTGGGTCTTAAGAAGGTGAAAGGGTTTGGAACTGGTGTTGCAGGGGGTACTGATCCATCAAGAATCAAATAGAGAGAAGTAATGGGATCATCCAGGAGCTCTGAGAACACTTACAGAGAAAGGACCCACGTTTGTAGTAAGATTTAATCCTTGCTGCATTCCCATTTCTTGGCTGCCAAGATCTCCAAAAAAGAAAAAAAAAATGACACAAAAGGGTCTGGGTCAAGTGATTCCACAATTACACCCAGGAAACAAAATTCTCACTCTGGGTTTTTTTTTGTTTGTTTGTTTTTTTCCCTCTAAGATTCACAACCTGCTGGGTACATGGAACAGGTGTCCCAGTTCCACTTTACACATGAAGAAATAGAAGCTGGGAGAACAACTTTCCCAAAATACTTGGCTAGCCGGAACTTGAATTCAGATCTTTTAATTCCAGTAATTAAAAGAGATTAGAAAAGATTAGAATTTCCAGTAATTCCCTCTCTGCACCATGCTGCTCTCTTTTCTCCGATGCTCTTCATCATCATTCTTGTCTTAAAACCTGGCCCCAGACATTCCTTGATAGCTAGTCTACCTTTCCAGCCCACCCTTCGCCCCTTTGCATTGACTTTCCCCAACTCGGCTTCTCTCAGGTTCATCAGAGGCAGGAGCCGCCAGAAGAGTTTGGTGCACACGAGGGTTCAGGGTGCAAACAGAACCACCAACTCCCAGCTGCAGTCATGGTTTGCCAATATTTAGAATGAACTCAAGCCTGGTTCTCAGTGTTTTCTTAGGGCCTCTGGGGAGGAAAGACACAAGGAATCAGGAGAGAGCAGTCACTAGAGAGTGGGGGCAATGACAGTGGGGTTTCTTCCTGAAAACACCCAGTGTAGAGTCCTCCTCCCAAATTAATCCCCAAGATGACAGCTGTAAAACCAGAAACAGGCTTCAGGGTAGTAACTCCTTGCCAATCTTCGACTGGAAATAAAGCCCAAGAGTCTCCACTAGAAAATCATCAATACAGGATAAACTCTTAGAGCAAAACGTGATCCTGGCACCCTTGTTTTGTCCAGGGTGAAAATTTTGTTTTAGTATTTGGGTAATTAGCATAAAAACTTAGAAATGGATGAGTGTTTAGTACAATCTCGGTCATTTGTGAACACAATTGCTTCTGTTGTTTTTTTTTTTAATTCATCCCCCTCTGACCTTGCAACAGTTATTTTGCTACTGTGACGCAAATTAAGGCTTTTCTATTCTTATTTCAGAGTCTGCCGTATAAAATAAGTGTCTGCTTTTCAAAGCTAACTGACAGTCTAATGTTCCACATTTAACTATAACAAGTCAACATGTTGCCACATTATTTCATCACTATAATGACTAGCTCATTAAAACATTTATCAAGAAAAATGTAATTTTCACCTTTCGTAGTTTCTGGTCTTAAAAAAGAGATTATCCTCCTTATGTTGCAACTTGTATATAAAATTAATTTTGAAAATGGCCTTAACTTTTTCCTACAAAAGTAAATTACTAACTCTTTTAATGCATTAGGGTTGACATAAAACTGTGCAATCTCTTATTAAATATTATTTGAAAAGCAAATCTTTGATGAGCTAAATCATCCTAAAACCCATACCTTTTAGCTTGTATCTGTTACAAAAACAACTACCTTATGGTAGAATGCCTTATATTTCCAAGAGCTAAATGATACTGTGAAACAGCAAAATCTTACAGAGCAGTACAGGGACATTTCAGCTTTTAAACATTGAAGAAAAAAATGAATAAATTTAAGGTGAAACCTCCCCCCCCCCTTAAAAAAAAGAAAGGCTTCTTCTGTTATATTTAATCCATTTTCACACAGTTTTCCTTAATTACACTACAGCTGTCTGGTACGGCACAACTGACCACTTCCATCATGAAAACAAACTGTACCCCACCATCCAAAGTTCTTGATTAAAAAGCAAATGTTTCTGTGAGCCCGCAGAAAACGGGTGCAGCTGCTGCGTTTCACGAGGCAGGCACCTCTCCTCCATTCAGCTGTGAAGAATGGCGGTGACTGTAAATTGTTCTTCCTGATCGGTTCCACAATAAAAACAAACCACCCTACTTTCAATTTTTCAAAGCCAATTTTTGTAAGCCTCTACTACGCTGGAAACAAGAGTTGTGTTCTTCTGATTCATGGCCTTTGATTTCTACAGAAACGTCCCTGTATGCATGTAAAAACAGGTCCCGGCAGGATACTCACGGAGACTGTATAGATTAACTTACCAGATGTACCAGAAGATAGAAACGCCATCAGCCTACCTTTTAAAGAGAGATACTATTTAACAGCTTCAACTGCCTGTGACTAAAGGGGGACTGTAAAGAACACACTGTATGTGGAAGGGCACTGGGCAGCTCCTGAGAAAGCAGCAATGTGTTCACGCAATGTGCAACCAAGGGTTTTGAGCTTGCGTTTTCATGCGCTCAGTTAAAATCCAAACAGTGGAAGGAAGGTAGAGTCACACATCTGCATTTGTGACTCAAACGCTGGGACTCTAGATCACAGCTAGAGTCCTTAACAAATTGTGATAAGAAACCTCTGAATGTTCCTAGTTTATTCACGATGCCCAAATAGTTACCTATGCTTTCAACTTGAGGTCTCCAAAGTATATTCTCAAACAAGCACTTAATCAATTAAAAAATGTTTGCACATGCCTCCCCTGCATATAAAAATATAATTTATTTACAAACACAGAGCACTGGACTAATACCTAATGCACATTCAAAAACATACACAAAAATAGACAGCTGTTTGTTGAGGATGGGAATAAATATAATTCATAAATATGAACTGTCTTTGCACATCTCCAAAGGCCCCTGCTGGATGGCTCTCAGGGGAATGTCCACCTCCTCCTCCACCCCCATGGAGACCCTAAGGGGGCCAGGGCTAGTGTGAGGCCAAGCTAACTTGTTAGTAACTCTGGACAAATTAATTGCTGTAAATTTCGACTCCTGTTCCCATGAAGATTTTCCATGGAAACAAAAGTATATATAGTTTCCATGCGCAGGCTCAGTAGCTCAGTCGTGACCACCTCTTTGGGACCCCATGGACTGTAGCTACCTCTGTGCATGCAGGCTCTCTGTGCATGAGATTCTCCAGGCAAGAACACTGGAATGGGTTGTCATGCCCTCTTCCAGGGGATCTTCCAGACCCAGGGACTGAACCCACATCACCTGCATTACAAGCAAATTCTTTACTGCTGAGACACCGGGGAAGCCCATGAACTAGTTTAGACAGCTTAAATTCTGAGTCATGACCAGAGTGGTGCAATGGAACTTAAATGTGAACAGAGATAAAACAAGAAAATGCTTAGATTCCCGACCTTCCACTTTGGTGGCAAAGCTGCTGGCATATGTTATCAGTGATTCCTAACACAGGACAGCAATCAATACCACCTCCACTGACAAATGGTTTCTACTGGAAGTAACACCCTGGGCTGCTGCAATGACTGGATCTCCTAACCATGCTAGTCACCCAACCTTTCCACGTGCCTCCCATCAACGCTTTGCCTTTCCAACTGTCTGCTTTACAAACCTGTTCCTTCCAAATCCCTAGCAATATGTGATTTCAGGCAAAGGAAGTTCTACCAAGAGATAATTGTTTTCACTGAGCCCTGTCAATAACAGCATGTCTTAGACTCAACAGTCTACATACTTTTGCCAGGTTTTTCTAGAAGCTGGTAATACAAACATCCTTGTCTTCTTGGAGGTTAAAAAAAAAAAGTAACAAGAATTGCATGCACACACACGCATACACATACACACACCCCCTCATACATGCCTGTTTTCTCTCTGGCCATTTGCTCTCAGTTTCCTTCACAGGTTCTCTATTCTAACTCTTCTGTTATTCCCCAAGGTACTTCTCTTCCCATTCCATTCTTGGGGATCTTATTCCCAGGATACACCAAAAATATACTGTGAAGCACACCAAAGTGTCTTTGACTAACAACATTATTTCTAAAGAACGTTTTTCTTGAGCTAGAGCCCATGCTTCCAACTACTTACTTGACTTCTCCCAACTGAATGCCCCAAGAGCAGTTCACTTCAACACTTCCAATAGGGAGCTCACCACTTTCTCCCTGACACTTGCTCCTCCCCCTGCATTTACTCCCTCAATTCACGAAAATCATTATGGATTTCCCCCTCTCCCTCAAATCTCATATCCATTCAATTTCAAGTCTGGTCCATTCTACCTCCTCTACGCCTCTCAAACTTGTCTGCTCCTCTCCATGGTCACGACTTCAGCTCAACACACTCCTAACTGATCCTTCCTTCCAACTCCTGTCCTTGACTTCCTCATCCTCCTCCACACCACAGCCAGTGTAGTCTTTCTAAAAATACTCTGACCATCTTCCTTGCTTAAATAAGGAGAAATGAGGGACATCTTAAGGTACAAACAAACAAAAAAAGAAAGCAAAGAATGAAGTTTTTAGCACACAAGAGATCTGAGGGTGCATATTAGCTTAAAGTAAGAGCCTCTATTAAGGAAGAAATGAAAAAGTAGGTGATAAATAGAGCAAGGTCCCAGAGTCCAAGGTAAGCTCGAGAACCCTGGAGGAGATACACAGGAAGAAAGATTATAAGGATGGCTGGGGATGGAGGTAAGTCTGGGTGTGGAGGGGGGTCAAGCTGAGGGGGTAGATGCCAGATATTTACTTCTTTGGGAAAATGACAAGGGAGGAAGACCTTTACTTCAAAATGAGACAGTCGTGAGAGGTGAGTTCCTGAGAAAAGCTGTTCCAGTTTAGAACAGTCACTATGGATAATGGAAAATGCAGTTGATTAGGAATAGATTGGAAAAAATTAGAAAACAGTGTGCTGATCTAAGACTGGCGATCGTAAATCTGAACCAGTTAAAGGAAACCAATAGAAGAATGCCTGGTGCAAAGGTGATGGGCAGGAGAGGGGGGAAGAGTGGGGTTATGACACTCGCAGGTTTTAAATCACCATCAGCTCTCATCCATTCAGCTCAGTTCCCCCTGGGCTGATGCCATCTCATTCGTCTTCTTCTCCTGGAACCTATGTTCCAATCATAATGAACAAACGCTGCCATTTCTAGAACATGCCCTGCTGTCAGAACTCTGTCTTAGGACCTGTGCTTCCTCTATGTAGATGTGCTCCCCTCTGCCCTCCTTCACCTCTCTCTACTCTTTATGGAACAAGAAAGGAACACTCCAAAATAAATCTGAATGGCCAAGGGTAGAAGGCCATCAAGCGAGGGAGCTCGGAACTCAGTAAGCACTCTACAAGCACTCGGTCGGTTGAAGGCATCATACGATGTGGAGTGAGGCAGGGTTTCTAAGGCATGTAAAGAGAAGGGGAAAATGGGTTCCTTGTCATTAGGTACCCCACCCCAAAGGTGTAATAAACTTAGATATTCCTCTGGTCCATGTTTCTATAACTCATTGAATTTTAAATGTAAGGCTTAAATATAATACATAATAAATACAATAAACAATTTTAGTATTGTTTAAATACAATAAATAATAAAGTTCTTATGTCTTAAAAAATGACAACGGAGGGCACATGTTTTTTTTGAGATTTCTGTGGAAGGTAATGCCACTTAAGTCCCCCTAACTGACAGAGTCGATTTATGGAGTTTTCATTCCTATCTCTAGAACTATTTTCCTTACCATTTTACCCTGAAAGACAAATGGGTCTCTGGGAATTCATTTTGACTGATATGTCCAAATATGCAAACAACAGACATGAAGAAACTGAACTTCTGGACAGAAGAATAAAAGGGGACATCTGTTCTTGGTGTTTCTGCGCCTCCTTTCTTAATTCAGAGTCAAAAATTTCTTAATGCGCCGGTCCTTTCGGTCAGTACCCATCCTTGCCCCTCTTTAATCATCTCCACCCAGTACCACAGAGATGTAAAGATATTAGTCATTTATTCATTCATTCATTCGATAAACATTTACTGAATACCTATTTTGCAATATAAACATAGAGGAAAATACAAATACAAAATGTGAAGCTTACAGTCAGTTGAAGGAGAAGAATGTATAAAACAATCAAATACAATACAGTGAGTGCTATAATAGAGGTATGCATCCATTCAATGCATGAAGTGAAGTGAAGCCAAAGTCCCTCTGTCGTGTCCGACCCTTTGCGACCCCGATGACTACACAGTTCCTGGAATTCTCCAGGCCAGAATACTGGAGTGGGTAGTCTTTCCCTTCTCCAGGGGATCTTCCCAACCCAGGGATCGAACCCAGGTCTCCCACAATTGCAGGCGGATTCTTTACCAGCTGAGTCACCAGGGAAGCCCATTCAATGCATATCAAACACCTAATATACACCTGCACGATGGCGCTGAGAAGCCAGCAGTGAAGAGAGAAAGAACAAACCAAAAAAAACCTGTTGCCCTCAAGGAGGATTTGTTTATTTAATTAATAAACAAATGAGCAAAGAAAATGAAGGCAGCACCCTGAAGAAGATAGCTCCTCCAGATCGAGAGGAGAGCACAGCCTTGTCAGAGAGGCCGCCGCCAGCGGACATACGAGGATGGGCAGGAGAGGCTGGGTGAGGAAGCAAACATCACAGGTGGGGAAGAGGACAGGGCGGGCAGTTAGAACGGCAGGAATACCCGCTCCAGCCAAAACCCACTGGGGGCAAAGCAACTCAAAATACTGCGGTAAGAGAAGAGGAAATTTCTCTCCAAACTTGCGCTCTTTCTCTTCAAGGGAAAACCCAACCTGCTTTTCTGTTTCCATCATTTTCCAGAGGTGCAAAAAATTTTGTATGCAATGAATTTGACTAAATTTTCATTTTAAATTTGACAAATCTGTCAGGGAACTGGGCTTCCCAGGTGGTGCTAGAGGAAATGAACCCGCCTGCCAATGCAGGAGACATAAGAGATGTGCGTTTGACCCCTGGGTGGGGAAGATTCTCTGGAATGGGGCATGGCAACCTACTCCAGTATTCTTGCCTGGAGAATCCCATGGACAGAAAAGCCTGGTGGGCTACAGTCCAGGGGGTTGCAAAGAGTCAGACACAACTGAAGCGACCTAGCACACAGCACAGTCAGGGTACTAGGCATCAGGAAAATAAATGTATGAATTAATCAACAGATCAGCAAGCAAACCCAATTAAGAACAAAAACAAATGAACTTCCAGATTACTATCTGCTGAACTCACAATAAATGAAAAACAAAATGATTTCAAGATAGGATGGTGATGAGTATGAGGAAAAAATAACACAGAACGCTCACTTTCATATTCAGAGTACACTGCGTGCGCTACACAAATTCATATTTACATATTTCAGAGAAAGCAGATCACTGCGACACAGAAACAGGCAAGAACGGTCATAAGAAAGCATATGTTTAAGTACAAGCTGCAGCAGAGCATAGCGGCTGAACGCCAGACTGCCTGGGATTCCACCTTGGCCTTGCTTCTAGCTAGCTTTGTAACCCTGGCCACGTTACTCCACTCTGAGCTTCTGCAGATGCCATACAGAGATTATAGTAATGGTATCTACCTCAAATAATTATTTTGAGGGTTAGACTAGTAAATTTATGTAAAATTGTTAAAATGGCACTTGGTACCTAAATATCAACCAGTATTATCAGTGTGTGTGTGTGTGTGTGTGTGTGTGTGTCAGGGGGTGGGCAGGTGGAGGGTATTTTTATTATGATGACCTGGAGCTGAGTACTTTACTGTAGGATTCATATTAGCCTAACACTGATGAACTCCTGGAAAATGTTTATTGCCTTACTAAACTGTGTGAAATTACTGCTTCATTAATGAAATAATTCCAATCACTAATACTCTGGAGTTGAAACTTGAATAAACATGCTTAGCAGTGGAAACTGTTTAGTCTTAATTTTGGTTGAGAGCTTAATTTCTTGAAATGTTCACTATTCACCATGAATAGTTAACAGCTATCTAAAGCAACGTGTTCATGCCATCTTTTTAAGGTGAAAGGGTTTTAAAAGACAGAATTTGAAACAGTTGCCTAGTTTCCATTGGACCAGCGGTGTGAATAAATGGATATGGTTAAACATGAACTGTTCAAGAATGGCTATCATTACAAACTCTATGAATAAAAGCTGGAGAGGATGTGGAGAAAACAGAACCCTCCTACATTGTTGGTGTTGGTACAGTCACTATGGAAAACAGTACGGAGATTCCTCAGAAAACCAAAAACAGACTTACCAAATGACCCAGCAATTCTACTCCTGGGCGTGTATGCAGATAAAACTAATCCAAGGAGAGACACGCACGTCTATGTTCATGGCAGCCCTATCACAACAGCCCAGACACGGAAACAATCTAAACGCCCCTCGAAAGATGAAAGGACAAAGAAAACGTGGTGTATCTACACACGATCTTGCCTTGAGAACCCAGGATGGGTATGATCAGGCAGTGGAATACTACTAAACCATAAAAAAGAAGGAAGCAATACCATTTACAGCAACATGGATTCACCTAGAGAGTATCATACTAAGTGAAATAAATCAGAGAGAGATGAACACCACTTGATATCACTTACACGTGGAATCTCAAACATGACACAAATGAGCCTATCCGTGAATCAGAAACAGAGAAACGGGCATCGAGAGCAGGCTGGTGTTTGTCGGGGGAAGGAGTTAGGCGAGGGATGGAGCGGGAGCTTGGGGCTAGCAGATGTACGCTATTATTCACAGAATGGATAAACAGCAAGGTCCTACTGTACAGCACAGAGACCTAAATTCAATATCCTATGATAAACCATAATAAAAAAAGAATATAAAACATGTATATATAGATATATATATATATAACTGAATCACTCTGCTATACAGCAGAAATTAACAACACTGTAAATCAACTACAATTAAAAGAATAAAAGTAAAAATGAACTGTCCAAATCTTAAGTAAATGATCAATTATACATCTGTAGGAAATTACATCCATATTTAAATCATGAAAAAAGGGAGTATTAGGTAAGCCTTAAAACAATCACACTTTTGAGCTTTAAATGAAGTGCTGAGCTTATCCCCACCACTAACTAGGTCACAATATAAGGGAAGAAATTAAGCACCTCAGAGTACCCGTAGTTTGCCTAAAGAGGTTTGTGTGTTTTAAACCAAAGCAGCACCTGCACCATTTAGAAGAATAAATTCAACAAGAAGTGGTTATGAATCTATAAATTATAAGGCTTTGGTGGTTCCTTTACTATGTGATCAACAGCAAGTGTTTTCTGGACTTGCAGCTGGTACTCTATTTTTAAATAGCATGAGGACCTATTTTATTCAGACAGAGTTTGAGACCTGAGGCAATATCAGTTTATTAATCAGATTAATGTTAAACAGCAAAAGTTTTACTTCCTATCATAAATTGTTGGCCTGCAGATATAAGAACAAGTAGTATGTATGTCATTGGGTTTGCCTGTGATAAGCTATAACTTGTAGCAAAAAAAAAAAAAAAATTAAATTATATTTAACTACATATGTATTCTGGAAGAATAAATAGAGAAGTAAATTCTGCTGCTTACGGGCAAGGATGCACTACTATAACCTGATGAGCTGGTGTAATCAAAGTTTTATTACAATGAGAAAATTGCAACATAAGATTCTACACTGAACAAATGATCAGAGGGCTAATTCTGATTAAAATTATTATTCCATTATTAAAGTAATGTGTAATTGAGGAGAACTGTTCTACCACTTACACACACACACACACCACATACTACCCTAACTAGGCATTTAACATAGAAGGAAGATAATTATTTCTAAAATTTTGGATAGGCCATCTTATTTCTACACATTCAGCTGGACCTGTGTGCTTATTAGATAAGCCTGTTAAGAGTCTCAGGTTTTCCTCTAGCTACTGGCCCTCTTCTTTCCTCTAACAGTCAGGCTCACCGGTTCCCAGCTCCATCTATGGTAAATTCTCAGCACCCCTCTTCCAAGTCTACAAGCCCCTTGCTCTGCAATATTCTTCCCCAGAGTCACCCCCGACTATCCTTCTAGTCCTCCTCAAACACCTGTTATGTTAAGCATGCCTGCGCATACAGCGCCTCTCAACCTCCCATTGTATTTAACTTTTTGATGGTCTGCCTCCCCAGCTGACTGAAACCCATGCAGGCAGGGATCTTATGTATCCTGCTTCCCATATTGTATCCTCAGATAATTCATATGTATTAAACATATGAATTAAACTAATCAACTGAGGTTGGTTCCTCAACCAACCAAAATGACTGCCCATAACGAGAGTGTGAGCCTTTTAAGACCAAAGAGCACAGATCAGTCATCATTCTCTGTGCATGCCTAGCTCAATCCTGACACAGAGATGGGACTCAAGACATGACTGATGGTTTGATGAAAGTTAACAGATTCAATGACCGAACAACTTGCCATTTTGAAAGGCAACTTTTAGGGCTTTAGTACTAAGCTACAAAAATTTTTAAGTTGACTAAATATGATTAATTCCCTTTTCATAAGTTCTGAAGTAAGAAAATATAGAAACTTAAAAGGTTTTTTTATAAGTCACCAATAGTTTTTGAGGTAATGGTGTAATTTTATTAAATATCATTTATTAAGTATCATGTATATATTATCATTATTACTAAGCACTGGTATATTATGTTATAAACAAAAGGAATCTTTTTAGAGAAAGATCTCAAAGCCAGAGTAAGAATTTGGTTATCGGAGGAAAAGGAACAGATACATAAAGAGTAAAGTGGGGAGAGACAGGATACGAGTGAGGGTTAGAAAGAGTTCGAGCATTTTGATCACTGAGATGCTGTCCTCCCCAGCCTACATGGAAAGCAGTGTAGCTGCAGGATTTGGGAAGGGAAGACTAGGAACAGGGCTTCAATAATTTAAGTGTGACAAGCCAAGACAATATCTGATTTGATGTGTCCTTATTAATGATGGTAAGAATGAGAGCAAAGAGGTGCCATCGGTGGTAGACAGTGGCGGCTGAAACACACATATGGTCAGTGCTAAGACAGGACAGCAGGTATATTTAGGGAAGGAAGTGCTTTCAAAATGGGAGCGATAAAGGTATCCAATCAAAGAAATTCAAAACCAGGATCAAAAAGGGTGCTAAGAGAAAGGACAGGGTACCCTGGCAAGAACATCTGAATGGTCCTAAAGCATAAACACTGAACCACAGATTGTAAACAGTGAGGCAGAGTTATCTGACCAGTAGAGACAACTGTAGAAATATGATTGTATTGTTAAAACACACTGCTTCCAGTCGGTCCTGGAACTGTTCCTTAATGGAGTTCTTCATGAACTCCAAACTCACCTCAAGGGATCCAGCTCCCACCACTGTCTTATGGTGCATCTTTTAAGATGCTGAGAAGTGCCTATAAGAGTGTTCACCTTATTTCCAGATGTCCGTGGGCTCAGTCTAATCCAAACACATCTGTCTTCCAGCAAGGTGCTTATATCCATTCTCTCACTTCATATTGTTTTATTACTTGACCAAAGAGAAGGCATTGTAAAAAGTCATATTTATTAAGCAAATTCTTCCCTATCCTAAGCATTATAGTTTTTATTTTCCAAATTATTTGAAATACTGGGAGCTACTGGCTTGGCTGTTTGTGGGTTGTCCTGTAGGTTGGTGGGAGCTTTCTGCTTCCTTGTTATGAGTCTGCAAAATGATTCCAAATGGCAATGGCTCTCTGTGCCTGCCACAGCCCACTGCAACCTCACGCCCACTTTGTCGTCTATCACCTAGGCTGCTTCTCAGTACTACTAAGCATTTTCTCCCATTGAATATCTATTTCAGATGATCTGCTCTTAGATGTACTAGCTTGCATTTTCTTAGGCTGAATCTCACTATTTCCTGTGATATTTCCAAACCTTTTCAGGTATCTTGGTGCTACTTCTATTATTTCGCTATTTGAGATGCTTCCCAATTTACTATCATATGTAAATTTGGTTGACATACTTTTCATTTATGATTTTATATTTTTAATGAAAATGCACAGGAAAATTAGGCAATATGCCTCCATGAGAAAGCTGTATTTCATCTTTTAAGAAGAATGAATTTACATAAAAGTTGTAAGTCATCATGTTATTAAGGAGAAGGCAATGGCAACCCACTCCAGTACTCTTGCCTGGAAAATCCAATGGACATAGGAGCCTGGTAAGTTACAGTCCATGGGGTCGCTAAGAGTCGGACACAACTGAGCGACTTCACTTTCACTTCTCACTTGATGCATTGGAGAAGGAAATGGCAACCCACTCCAGTGTTCTTGCCTGGAGAATCCCAGCGATGGAGGAGCCTGGTGGGTTGCCGTCTATGGAATCACACAGAGTAGGATACGACTGAAGCGACTTAGCAGCAGCAGCAGCAGCATCATGTTATTAAATCAGTAAACCCAAATTGTTTACTTTTACACAAGTCATATACTTAATTTTATGACCAATTATACAAAAGTTAAAATGATTTTTAGTCGCATTTATTTTTGTACATTATGTATATGTGGTTCGATTTCACCCGAACATTTTTTTTGAGATTGAAGCAACAATTATTTAAGAGGTAAAAGGAACATTTGTTTAAATTTCAAATCTTAAATCTATTTACATTTAAAAAATCCAAATGTCTTTGGTTCCCTAAAAATTATAAAAATGTCCTCAGTTTTAATAAAAGACATCTTAATTAAATAATAATGATCCATTCAATATTTGAAATACTACCTCATTATATTTATGACAGTTGTATTTATTCTCTCCTACTATGCTGTTTTATAACTTCTTCCTTGGGTTCAAAACATATTTTAAAATATAACTTGGCTAGTGAATTTCAGGATATTTATTTCCTAAATGCTAGGCTTATATAAACATAGAACTCCTGTTTTATATCCTTGTTTACTTAGGATCTCTCTAGTTTTGTCTAGCTTGACAGTGCCGACAAATGCATTTAAAAAGTCTTCTAAAATTAATGTTACTCCAATGCATTTTCAGTTAGCCTAATTATCATAGTGCAGTTTTGACTCCAGAATCTTCCAAGAAACACATTCCAATCCAACCCAGGAAAGCGAAGAGTTAAATGTGCAGTTTAGAAAAGAAATATGGCAAGTCTGTGTATGTGGCTCGGACTTAGAGCGATGTTTACACAGGGAATCCTGGCTCTGTCTGCACTACATTATGACCCTTGTCATCACCTGCCCTGGAGCAGTAACACATGCGTCTCCTTCGCCCATTAAGCCAGGCTATCCTGAAGGGCAGAAGCAATCTGAAACCTCTGTATCTTCCGTGAGGTCGCCCATAGCACTTTGCACAAAGCAGCTCCACAATAAATGTGTGTGAGGTTGTACCAGAAAAGAGCAAAGTTCTTGGGTTTTCCTTTATACACACGTCCCATGAAAAATGAAAGCAAAAGAAACCCAGGTGAATGGGTGGCAAGAGGGGATGGCGGTGGTGGTAAGAATGTTAGCAAGTAATTGCAAATGAAAATATTTAAATGTGATCTTACTTAGTGTTTCACTTCTGTACTTAAAAAAAAAAATCTCAATTCATGTTTAACTTTTCATCCTTTCCAAGCTAAAAGCTGGGAAAGCTTATTTTATTTGAAAGCAAAGTCTGAGTTAGACACACCCTTATGAGACAGCCAGTGTAAATAATTTGTTCTCCTGGTATGCCAGTGCTAAACAATGATGAACAGATCAACAGCACAGGGATTCCCCAACAAAGAGTGACCCATTGTATAGAAAATGGATCCTAAAACAAGGAAGTATATTTAGGATAGGTTTCTACATTCCAAATTCTGGCACACCCTTAGTCCCTGGTGCCTATGACTCAGTCCCCTGGTCAACCTGAAACTGAAATTCCAAAGACCATGTAATTCAAGAAATTGTGTGCACCCACTGTACACAAAGGTACAAGAATGTAAACCTGAGAAAAGAGGGCGTGCGAAGGAGACTGAGGGCTTCCAAGGTGGTGCTAGCGGTAAAGAACCTTCCTGCCAATGCAGAAGATGCAAGAGACTCAGGTTCAATTCCTGGGTTGGGAAGATCCCCTGGAGGAAGGCATGGCAACCCACTCCAGTATTCTTGCCTGGAGAATCCCATGGACAGAGGAGCTTGGCGGACTATAGTCCATCGAATCGCAAAGAGTCAGACACGACTGAAGCCACTTAGCACAAAGGAAATTTGAGAAAAATCAATGATCAGGGAAGAAGGGAAAGATATAGGAGAGAGGGACTTACAGAACTCAAAAGGTAAGACAGACTGGAACCCAAAAGAAAGACGAATTTGTCAACATTCTCAGATGTCACAAAAGGTTGGAAAGCTGAGACTCTAGAAAATAAAATTCTTACTGAATAAATGCAAAGTACTGGGATCAATGAACAATATTATCAACATCTTGAATAATTTATGCTTAGAATAATTTTGCTTTGTGAACATATTTGCTAAGAGTAAGTTTCGGTTCTATTAATTGTATTACCAACTTCCCTACCATCCAGAGTTGATTTTTTTCCTTCTCCTTCTGAAAAATAAGATAATAATTTACCAAGTCCGACTGCTCATGATTGTGGTTGTAGGCATGGTTGTACAGGTTGTGTACTGCACAAGAGTGTCATAGCTAGGGGGAGGAGCATTCACACTGGGGATGTGCAGACTTCAACTCCCAGTAGGTGGCAGTCAAGTGTCTTATTCCAACTAAATAAACATATTACAACAATTTTCTACGAGATGGAAATAAAAGGTCTTAAAGAAGGACCAACTTTTAAATTCCCAGAATACACTGAGTGGGTTAATGAAAGCCCAAAATGTCTTTCATCTACTTCCCAGTCTTCACAAACCAGACTCATATAACATCTTGCTACAATAGCTTCCCAACGGATCCCCTAATTTCTCCACATTTGAGTCCAGAAGTAGAGTCCTACTAATACAACTTCTCTTTCCAAAAATTCTTCAGGGGCTCTATGTCATACAGTCTTTTCAACCTCACATTCAAAGCCTTTTGTGACCACACCCTAACCTTCCTTTCTACTCTTCCCCTAATCCACAAAAGGTCCTCCACTTCCAGTGCTGTGCTTTACATATATCCCGTCCTCCCTTCCCTTCCCTAATACCTTAGCTCACTTCTGCCCGGAATTCTCTCCAAACTCAGTCCTCCTGCTGCTGCTGCTGCTAAGTCGCTTCAGTCGTGTCCGACTCTGTGCGACCCCATAGACGGAAGCCCACCAGCCTCCCCCGTCCCTGGGATTCTCCAGGCAAGGACACTGGAGTGGGTTGCCATTTCCTTCTCCAATGCATGAAAGTGAAAAGTGAAAGTGAAGTCACTCAGTCCTGTCCGACTCTTAGCGACCCCATGGACTGCAGCCTACCAGGCTCCTCCACCCATGGGATTTGCCAGGCAAGAGTACTGGAGTGGGGTGCCACTGCCTTCTCTGAGAGTCCTCCTGCTAGAAGTTATAAATTACACTAAGCATTATACCTGGGGGAGAGGTTTTGCATGACTAAGTATTGTCTTCAGCAAGCATCCGAAAAAAGGATTCCCCCTTCTTGGCTTTGGTTGCTTTTCTCTTATTTACTGGTGTATAACAAGCTATCCCAAACTTATGAGCTGAAAAATGACTGTTTGTTTTCACACCTCTGGCTCAGCAGGTAAAGAATCTGACTGCAATGTGGGTCTCAGAGCTGGGTTTGATCACTGGGTTGGGAAGATCCTCCGAAGGGAAAGGCTATCCACTCCAGGGCTCTGGCCTGGGGAATTCCATGAACTGTATAGTCCATGCGGTCACAGGAGTTGGACATGATTGAGCGACTTTCACTTTTCACACCTCACATACTTGAGGGCCAGAAATCTGGGCAGAGCTGAGTGGTCCTTCTGTTCCGTGTGGTCACGTTAGAGGCTTCGGTGTTGGTAATCGGTGATCACTAACTGCGCTAATCCAGAGGGTTCTCATTCCTTCTCCTCGTCACAGACCTTTAAGGTCTTCACTCTTTAAGGCCCAGCTTGAATCCCCCTTCCTTCTAAGAATCCATTCCAGGTCTTTCAGTCATGCTTAATCTCTCACTGTTTCAGATTCTCTGGTACTTTTTTCTTCATTACAGTGCTTTTCCTACTAATTATCTTACATTAGGCTTTCATTTAAGTAAGACGAAAAAGACAGAGAAAGCCAAAGGGAGCAAGAAAATGCTGTGACCCTATAAATTTCAACCAAACTTAAACAATAGACACAAAATGCTCAATGTGACTGGAACTCTTTGTAAAATAAGTGGAGAAACAGAGTTTTATATCTAGACTGAGGCCAGAAGAGGCTGATCGAGCAGAAGTAGACAGCCTACTTCACACAGGTATATAACTATGCCTATTCTAATTATGGACTTCTCGGGTGGTGCAGTGGTAAAGAATCTGCCTGCAATGCAGAAGACATGGATTGGATCCCTGGGTTGGGAAGATCCTCTGGAGGAGGAAATGGCAACCCACTCTAGTAGTCTTGCCTGGAGAATCTCATGGACAGAAGAGCCTGGTGGGCTACAGTCCATGAGGTGACAGAGTCAGACAGGACTGAGAGAGTGAGCAAGCGCATGCAGTTACTATAAATTCTAGGAAAGACAAGTGAAATCGGGGGGAACAAGTTTAGTGTTTTCTGCCATTATACTTAATGAACATTTCTAATATTGCATGCATTTTTGTCCTCAAAAATGTTGAAAATGGGAAAGTAAAATCCACAGCTTACAGAATGACTTGAAGAGATACACTACTGGAACTGTGACATTATCCTAAGAACAAAATCCAATATTCATACTACCCAGGTCACACAACCTATATAAAAATGAAATTTTGAGCCAGAAAAGGTAAGTCTTCCTCGACTTACAATGGCGTTAATTAGAAACTATCCTAAGTCATAAATGCATTTAATATACTTAACCTACTGAACATCATAACTCAGCCTAGCCCAACTTAAATGTGCTCAGAACGCTTATTTTGCCTACAGTTGGGCAAAATTCTCTAACACAAATTCTATTTGATAATAAAGTGCTGGATATTTTCTGTCATTTACTGAAGACTGTACTGAAAGTTAAAAACAGAATGGTTCTCAGTGGATCAGCTGTTTACCCTAATGATCATACTGCATATTGCTAGCCCAGGAAAAGATCAAAATTCAATATTCAAAGTATTGTTCCTTTGAATACATATTTCACTGTTGTGAAGTTGAAAAATCGTAAGTCAAACCATAAGTTAGTGTCTGTAGTTCAATCTTACTATCTTTACAATGAAAAAACTGAGACCCAAAAATGTGGCTAAAAAGAATTCATCTCTTGTATAAAAATAAACAAAACTAAAGGTACAAAGTTCTGTGAAGCAAAACCCGTACTAAAATGTTGATGGCAGCTCTGTCCGTGAGACAGGCCGCAATGCCTGCTGCGAGGAGAGGGGCAAACGAATGATGGTATCGTCAAGCAAAGAAATGCTATACAGTGGTTAAAAGGAATGGATCAAATAAATATCAACAAGGATGAATCGGGCAAATCCAACACTGACTAGAAAAAGCAAATTGCAGCAGAATACAAATAAAATGACAGTACGTCTATAAACTTTCAAAACAAGCACAGCAATACAACATATAATTTGGAATTTCATAGCATATGGGTAGAAGTGTAAGACAGGGGACTGAGTGGTGACTTCTATGGGGGTTGCACGGTACCCAGGCAGCTTCCACGGTAGCCATCCATTATGTTTTGCTTCTAAAAGCTGGTGGCAGACCCATGGATGCTCATATTATGCTTCATAATTTTCATGAAGCTTCAGTTCAGTTCAGTTCAGTCGCTCAGTCGTGTCCAACTCTTTGCAACCCCATGGACTACAGCACGCCAGGCTACCCTGTCCATCATCAACTCTCAGAGCTTACTCAAACTCATGTCTATCCAGTTGGTGATGCCACCCAGCCATCTCATCCTCTGTTGTCCCCTTCTCCTCCTGCCCTCAATCGTTCCCAGCATCAGGATCTTTTCAAATGAGTCAGTTCTTCGCATCAGGTGGCCAAAGTACTGGGGTTTCTGCTTCAGCATCAGTCCTTCCAATGAATATTCAGGACTGATCTCCTTTAGGATGGACTGGCTGGATCTCCCTTGGACTCTCAAGAGTCTTCTCCAACACCACAGTTCAAAAGCATCAATTCTTTGGTGCTCAGTTTCCTTTATCATCCAACTCTCACATCCATACATGACTACTGGTAGAACCATAGCTTTGACTAGACGGACCTTTGGTTAATTTAACATAATAAAATTTCAAGATAAGAAAAGATGCATTAGGACATCTCTTACACTTTCGTCATTTGAGATATTCACTATCAAAAATAAGCACAAACACAGAGATATAAAAACTAGGCAGATGTTGAGGAGCTCAAGACCACTGACATAAGCTATGTGAGACCAACGAAGAGAATTCATCTCTGGTTCTCAAAATAAGATAACAAAAATCACCACAACAAAAATCCAACTACTCAAACATACTTAAAAAAATTTTTTTGTACATCAATCACACTCCAGATCCTTGCCTCAACTTTTGCGTGTTGTAAAGTGACCACCATCCTCCCACTGTGAGGGGCCATGAGCAAAGAGGATAAAACATAACACAGACTGCTGCAGTCTTTGGAAGGGTGACGGAGGCAGAACCAAGGGAATAATGACGATTTAGCGAACACGTACGACACCCCAGGCATTGACAGCTTTGAGAGTTATCTGCATTGTCTACATTTTCTGTTTAGCCCACACAATGCCTATGAGGTAAGGATGACTGTCATCTTCATTTCAAAAAGGTTAAAGGACTTTAGCAAGTGGTGGAGGGAGGATTCTAGCCAGAGCCAGACATGTAATCAGTGTGTTGCTGCCTTCCTGTCAATCCGAAATTATAATTACCAAACATCTGTAAAATAAACTGGAGTAGGAAATGGCAACCCACTCTAGTATTCTTGCCTGGAAAGTTCCATGGACAGGAGAGCCTGGAAGGCTACAGGTTGCAAAGAGTCAGACACGACTGAGCGACTAACTGAGCACAAAGCATCTGTAAATTAAAGCATCTTCCAAAATATGTTACCTAAGTTACATCTGGCTCCAAATCACATTTAATTCCTTTTAAAGCAGTTTGCTTTGGTAATGTGTAAGTATTTCCCCTTCTAGCACAGTGCGAAGAACTTTAGAGCTCACTCTGACGAAAGCACCTGTACTATGTCCACATGGCTGTCAAGGTTTAGAAACGAATACAAATAATACCAGAAACAACTCCAAGGGGAATTTTTCTTTGGGGGAAAGAATTAGATGGAAACATTCTAAAAAGTGACTACGGAGCACCATCTCAAATAACTGTTTTCTCACATCTTGGATACCTCCTTATATGTGCAAGGATGTCCAAATCAAAGGCTCAAGGAACCCTGAAGTGTCTCAAGGACTCAGAATCCAAGATGGCACCCTGAAGAGATCACTGACTGTCCTTCACTTGATAACCACGGACACATTCACATTGCCCACCTCTTAACAAAAGTAGCAACTCACCTCTCAGAGAAAGGCAAAATCCTATTTGTTAAAAACAAAAAGATTTTATGCATATTTGGGTTGCCACAAAATAGATCAACATGGGTGTTCCCTCAAACTGGTCATCTCCTCTGGGTGAGCAGGGACCCCATGCTGTGGCTGCATCCAAGAGTTTTGGGAAGACTCTTAGCATCATTCAAGCCAGTGATCCTAAACCCTGGCCACACCGTAGAATCATCCAGAAACTTTATTTATTTATTTATTTTTTTTTTTTTTTTTACCTATGAAGCAGACATAATTTATTTATTTTTTTTTTTTTCAACTGATCTGATCTATCTTTATTTTTTTTTTTTTTTAATTTTATTTTCAAACTTTACATAACTGTATTAGTTTTGCCAAATATCAAAATGAATCCGCCACAGGTATACATGTGTTCCCCATCCTGAACCCTCCTCCCTCCTCCCTCCCCATTCCATCCCTCTGGGTCGTCCCAGTGCACCAGCCCCAAGCATCCAGTATCGTGCATCGAACCTGGACTGGCAACTCATTTCATACATGATATTTTACATGTTTCAATGCCATTCTCCCAAATCTTCCCACCCTCTCCCTCTCCCACAGAGTCCATAAGACTGTTCTATACATCAGTGTCTCTTTTGCTGTCTCGTACACAGGGTTATTGTTACCATCTTTCTAAATTCCATATATATGCGTTAGTATACTGTATTGGTGTTTTTCTTTCTGGCTTACTTCACTCTGTATAATAGGCTCCAGTTTCATCCATCTCATTAGAACTGATTCAAATGTATTCTTTTTAATGGCTGAATAATACTCCATTGTGTATATGTACCACAGCTTTAAAAACATTCTGAGCAGACTATTGCTCTGTATTATGATTGGTAAAACAACAATGACTAAAAGAGAACATAAGAGAATGCTCTTTTGATCTTAAAGGAGGCAAAGATTACTTGCACAGATCCAGAAAGTGTTAAGCAAAAGGGGAAAAGATTGATCAATTCAACATTAATGTGAACAAATAGTAAAGACACCCTGAAGAGAGGGAAGGCAACCCCTAGGATGGAGATAAAACACATGTCAGAGAACAGGCATCAGACTGCTGGGGACATCGTGCCCATAGAGGAGGGACAGCCAGCCAGAAGGCCAGGCTCTGGGTCAGGAAGATCCCCTGGAGAAGGAAATGGCTATCCACTCCAGTATTCTTGTCTGAGAATTCCATGGACAGAGGAGCCTGGCAGGCTATAGTCCATGCGGTTGCAAAGAGTCGCACATAACTGAGTGACTCACACTTTCACACACAAGGGGGACATGCAAAGACAAAGATCCTGGGCCCTCTTTAGAACCTCAATCAGGGCATGCCTAAGGTCAGCCTAACTCATCACCATCTGCAGAGAAGAGCCGATAAATGTCCCTTTTCATGTAAGCCAGGAAAAGTCAGATCTGTCACTTTCTTCATCAACAGTCTCAAATAATACTCAGTTCAGATCCATTTTCACTGTAATTCTCAACTTCTCTGAGAAGCTCATTTTTGGGCCATCCACCACAGAGAAGTCCAAACCACCAAATCGGGGTGGTCACTTCCCTAGTCTCGGGCACAAAAGGCCATTGTTCTATTTCTCAGTAATCATCTTCTCCCTTTGGCGACTTACTTCAGGGCATCCTCAGTTTTAGAATTTATTAAAGCTCCTCAGCCAGCTCTTCAGATTCTTTTCTTTTTGCTTATTTTGCCCCTGATTTCTTCAGTCCCATTGGCCTGGACACAATGCTCTAACAAACACCACTTACTGAGAGCAACATGGTCCTCCTGTTCACTCACTGTGCCCAACCAAGACGTTTATCAGTGATACATGTGTGCCAGTCCATGGACTTACAGCCATCACCATACCATGCTTTCTAATCTCTTCAGCTGTCCATAATCACAAACCCTCCAACATTTTGCACTCTTAAATGTAAAGTTTAAACCAATCACGGGAGCCTGCTTTATACTAATGGCACTAGAAGACTAACATTATGTACACACAGAACCAACAAGTTTTCAGTTTCATTCTTTAATTAAAACAAAAAAAAAGTTTCACATTGTACCACTCCACCTTAAAAAAAAAATCTTACATTTTACTGCAAAACTCTTCCTCTACTTTTTCATAAGCTTGGAAACCATTTTGGTGTATCCTTGCCAAGGCAAAAGGCTTTTCCTTAAAGCCTGGCATAGGCTGGACTGTAGTGACGGCATGGAGACACGGCAGACAGATTTTTCTCTTTCTGCACTGATTAAAAAAAAGTGCCACCAGATGTGAAAGGGAACATTTAGACTCTAAATTCTGAAATTTAATCTAGCAATAAAGAAGCACCCAAGTCTGAAGACACGGTGTACGTCAGCTATCTTCCATTGCACCACTTCCTCTTCCAAACTCCTTAAAATGTGCTCTTGATTACAGCGAGCCTGCAATAATTTTTACTTGGTCTAACAAGGTTTCTTTTACTTCAGCAAGTACTACTGGTGCAGCAACACAGGATTTCTTTGCTTTAAAAGGAGATGGTGGTGCTCAGATAAGTGAGAAACTCCAATTTGTAAATAGAGAGTTTTTTACTTTACTAGTGATATTTCTGATGGAATTATTTTTTTAATTTATTTTTCTATTGAAGGATAATTGCTTTACAGAATTTTGTTGTTTTCTGTCAAACCTCAACCTGAATTAGCCATAGGTATACACATATCCCCCGTCTTTTTGAACTTCCCTCCCATCTCCCTCCCCATCCCACCCCTCGCAGTTGATATTGAGCCCCGGTTTGAGTTTCTTAGCCATACAGGAAATTCCCATTGCCTATCTATTTTACATGTGGTAATGTAAGTTTCCATGTTACTCTCTGCATACATCTCACCCTCTCCTCCCCTCTCCCCTTGTCCATAAGTCTATTCTCTATGTCTGCTTCTCCACTGCTGTCCTGTAAGTAAATTCTTCAGTAGCATTTTTCTAGATTCTGTATATATGTGTTAGAATATGGTATTTGGCTTTCTCTTTCTGACTTACGTGACTCTGTATAATAGGTTCTAGGTTCATCCACCTCATCAGAACTGACTCAAAGGTGTTCCTTTTTATGGCTGAGTCATATTCCATTGTGTGCATGTACCACAACTTCTTTATCCACTCATCTGTTGATGTACATCTAGGTGGCTTCCATGTTCTAGCTATTGTAAACAGTGCTGCAATGAACAATGGGATACATGTGTCTCTTTCAATTTTGGTTTCCTCAGGGTATATGCCCAGGAGTGGGATTGCTGAGTCATATGGTGGTTTTATTTCTTGCTTTTTAAGGAATCTTCATACCATCTCCCATAGTGGCTGTATCAATTTACATTCCCAACAATAGTGCAAGAGTGTTCCCTTCTCTCCACACCCTCTCCAGCATTTATTGTTTGTAGACTTTTTGATGATGGCCATTCTGACTGGTGTGAGGTGATATCTCATTGTAGTTTTGATTTGCATTTCTCTAATAAGGAGCGATGTTGAGCATCTTTTCATGTGTTTCTTAGCCATCTGTATGTCTTCTTTGGAAAAATGTCTGTTTAGGTCTCTTTCCCACTTTTTGATACGGCTGTTTTTCTGGCCTTGAGTTGTTTGAGCTGCTTGTATATTTTGGAAATTAATCCTTTGTCAATTGTTCCATTTGCTATTATTTTCTCCCGTTCTGAGGGTTGCCTTTTCACCTTGCTTATAGTTTCCTTTGCTGTACAAAAGCTTTTAAGTTTAATCAGGTCCCACTTGTTTACTGTTGGTTTTATTTCCATTACTCTAGGAGGTGGCTCATAGAGGATCTTGCTTTATGTCATCGAGTGTTCTGCCTATGTTTTACTCTAAGAGTTTTATAGTTTCTAGACTTACATTTAGGTCTTTAATCCATTTTGAGTTTATCTTTGTGTATGGTGTTAGGAAGTGTTCTAATTTCATTCTTTTACATGTAGGTATCCAGTTTTCCCAGCACCATTTATTGAAGAGGCTATCTTTGTCCCTTTGTATATTCTTGCCTTATTTGTCAAACATAAGGTACCCATAGGTGCATGGGTTTATTTCTATCTTTCTATCTTTATTTCTAACAAGACTTTCTATCTTGTTCCATTGGTCTATATTTCTGTTTTTGTGCCAGCACCATACTGTCTTGATGACTGTAGCTTTGTACTATAATCTGAAGTCAAGAAGGTTGATTCCTCCAGCTCCATTCTTCTTTCTCAAGACTGCTTTGGCTATTCGGGGTCTTTTGTGTTTCCATATGAATTGTGAAATTTTTTGTTCTAGCTCTGTGAATAATGTCATCGGTAATTTGATAGGGATCACACTGAATCTGTAGATTATATTTGGTAGTATAATCATTTTCACAATATTGATTCTTCCTACCCAGGAACATGGAATATCTCTCCATCTGTTTATGTCATCTTTGATTTCTTTCATTAGTGTCTTATACTTTTCTGTGTACAGTTCTTTTGTCTCCTTAGGTAAGTGTATTCCTAGATATTTAATTCTTTTTGTTGCAATGGTGAATGGGATTGACTCCTTAATTTCTCTTTCTGATTTTTTCATTGTTTGTATATAGAAATGCAAGTGATTTCTGTGTATTGATTTTGTATCCTGCAACTTTGCTAAATTCACTGACTAGCTCTGGTAACTTTCTGATACTATCTTTAGGGTTTTCTATTTACAGAATCATGTCATTTGAAAACAGTGAGAACTCTATTTATTTTCCAACCTGGATTCCTTTTATTTTTTTCTTCTTCTCTGATTGGTGTAGCTAGAACTTCCAGAACTATGTTGAATAACAGTGGGGAAAGTGGGAACCCTTGTCTTGCTCCTGATCTTAGAGGGAATGTTTTCAGGTTTTCACCATTAAGAATAATGTTTGCTATAGGCTTATCATATATGGCCTTTACTATTTTGAGGTAGGTTCCTTCTATGCCCATTTTTGGAAGAGTTTTAATCATACATGGGTGCTGAATTTTGTCAAAAGCTTTTTCTGCATCTATTGAGATGATCATATGGTTTACATTGATTGATTTATATATATTGAAGAATCCTTGCATCCCTGGAATAAACCCAACTTGATCATGGTGTATGAGGTTTTTGATGTGTTGCTAAATTGTTTGCTAAAATTTTGTTGAGGATTTTTTCTTCTATGTTCATTAGTGATATTGGCTTGTAGTTTTCTTTCTGTGTGTTGTCTTTGTCTGGTTTTGGTATCAGGGTGATGGTGGCCTCAAAGAATGAGTTTGAAAGCGTTCCTTCCTCTGCAATTTTTTGAAAGAGTTTTAGAAGGATAGGCATTAGCTCGTCTCTAAATGTTTGATAGAATTCTCTGGTGAAGCCATCTGGTCCTGGGCTTTTGTTTTTGGGAGATTTTTCATCACAGCTTCAATGTCAGTGCTTGTAATTGGGTTGTTCATAATTTCTATTTCTTCCTGGTTCAGTCTTGGAAGAGTGAACCTTTCTAAGAATCTGACCATTTCGTCCAGGTTATCCACTTTATTGCCATATAGTTGTTTATGATAGTCTCTTATAATCCTTTGTATTTCTGCATTGTCTGTTGTAACCTCTCTTTTTTCATTTCTAATTTTGTTTATTTGATTCTTCTCTCATTTTTCCTTGATGAGTCTGGCCAAGGGTTTGTCAATTTTGTTGATCTTCTCAAAGAACCAGCTTTTAGTTTTATTAATCCTTACTATTGTTTATTTTCTATAATTTTTTTTTAATTTTTAAAAACTTATTATATTTTTTCTACATTTATTCCTTTGTTTGCCTTCCCTACTGTTATTTTCCCCTTGCAGTTATCCTTTGATGTATATAAATCTTCTTCATCTACCTCTATTAAATCTGCATATCTATTCTTTCTTTTCTTTGTTTCCTTTCCTCTCAACATATTTGTTAGTTTTGTTTTCATTGCTTTATTCCCCACTTGGCACCTTGCGGTAGTTTTGTTTTCCAGTTTGTGCTTTAGTTAGTTTTGTTCTTAACTGGTAAATGTTATTTTTGATTTCCTTTGTTTGCCGGATCAATCTACTGTACTTTATTTTAGTTGGACTGTTTTGACTTTGCTTATGGATGTATATGTATGTGTGTATATTCCATTATTTTAATTATTATTTGCCTGATTTAGTAACACCAATTGTCTAGGGTTCATTGTTGGTTTTTCGTTTTTGGGTATTTGTTTTAATCTCACTTAATGCCATAACAAACCACTTGTGGAATCTTTGTTCCTAACCAGAGATCAAGCCCTGAGCCTTTGGAGTGGGAGCACTGACTCCAAGACACTCGACTACCAGAGAACTAACCCTGCAGAGTATCAAATAGTTCACAGTAAGGAAACCACTTGAACACAAGACCCGGCATCACCCAACCACCAGTAGCACCCTGTGCAGTACACGTCATCTAAACAACAAATGAAACAAAAATACAAACCCAATCATCAGCAGACAGGATTACCACCTCACTCAGCCTTGCCCATCAGAGGAAAAACAAGCAGGGAAAAAAAAAACCTCAGCACAGATCTTGCCTTTTACGAAACGTACACAAACCACTGGACCAGTCTTAGTAGGGGAGAAACCAAAAGAAAGAAAGAATTCAACCTTGAAGCCTGGGAAAAGGAGGCCTCAAACACAATAAGTTAAAAAAAAAAAAAAAAAAACCATATATATAATGAAAAAGCACAGAAATACTACACAAATGAAGGAACAAATTAGAAACACAGAAGTCCAAATAAATGAAGAGGAAATAGGCAAACTACCTGAAAAAGAAGAATAATGATAGTAAAGATGATGAAAACCTTGAAAACAAAATGGAGAACATGCAAGAATCAATTAACAAAGACCTAGATGTATTAAAGATTAAACACACATAGACAAACAACACAATTACTGAAATTAAAAATACTCTGGAAGGAATTAATAGCAGAATATCTGAAGCAGAAGAACGAATTAGTGAGCTGGAAGATAAAATGGTGGAAATAACTCCTGAAGAGCAGAATAAAGTAAAAAGAGTTAAAAGAACTGAGGACAGTCTCAGAGACCTCTGGGACAATATCAAACACACCAACTTTCGAATAATAGGGGTCCCAGTTAAGAACAAAACTAACTAAAGCACAAACTGGAAAACAAAACTGAAGCAAGGTGCTAACTGGGAGATAAAGCAATGAAAATAAAACTAAGAAATATGTTGAGACGAAAGCAAAGAAAGAATAGACATACAAAGTTAAACAGAAGTAGATAAAGAAGATTTATATACATTAAAGGTTAACTGCAAGGGGAAAAGAACAGTAGGAAAAGCAAACAAGGGAATAAATGTAGAAAAAATAGGTTTAAAAATTAAAAATAAAAAAAAAAGAGAGAGAGAGAGAAAAAAAAAAGAAAACTCCACAGAACTGCAAAAGCCAACAAAGAGGCCGAGGTTTATAACAATAAAAAATGTGAATGAGAAAAAAAAAGCTAAAAAGCTTAATTAGATTTCATAGTGCCAATAAAATTGACAACTACCACAGAGGGGGTAAAAAAAGGAAAAATAAGAAAGAAAAAAAAAATCCAAAAGAACCAATAGAATAAGTCAAAACATAAGAATAATAATGTTTTTCTTGAGTCACTGCTGTTCAAGTCCTTTCCCTTGCTGGGAGTCACAGTCCACATCACCTCCCTAGGATGCCCTTCAACCCTTGGCTGATCTCTGGATCTGCTGTGGGGGCAGCTCAGATTCTACTCTGGTCTTACTCCTGTGTGCCTCCAATGTCCACAGCTATCAGAACTAGTGCGTTTTTTTTCTTTTTTTGCGGGAGCTCTCAGTTCAGTTGCTCAGTTGTGTCCGACTCTTTGCGACCCCATGAATCACAGCACACCAGGCCTCCCTGTCCATCACCAACTTCCAGAGTTCACTCAAACTCATGTCCATCAAGTCCATGATGCCATCTAGCCATCTCATCCTCTGTTGGCCCCTTCTCCTCCTGCCCCCCATCCGTCCCAGCATCAGAGTCTTTTCCAATGAGTCAACTCTTTGCATGAGGTGGCCAAAGTACTGGAGTTTCAGCTTCAGCATCAGTCCTTCCAAAGAAATCCCAGGGCTGATCTCCTTTAGAATAGACTGGTTGGATCTCCTTGCAGTCCATGGGACTCTCAAGAGTCTTCTCCAACACCACAGTTCAAAAGCATCAATTCTTCGGTGCTCAGCTTTCTTCACAGTCCAACTCTCACATCCATACATGACCACTGGAAAAACCATAGCCTTGACTAGATGGACCTTTGTTGGCAAAGTAATGTCTCTGCTTTTCAGTATGCTATCTAGGTTGGTCATTACTTACTCCAAGGAGTAAGTGTCTTTTAATTTCATGGCTGCAGTCACCATCTGCAGTGATTTAGCAGCCCAAAAAAAGAAAGTCTGACACTGTTTCCCCATCTATTTCCCATGAAGTGATGGGACCAGATGCCATGATCTTAGTTTTCTGAATGTTGAGCTTTAAGCCAACTTTATCACTCTCTTCTTTCACTTTCATCAAGAGGCTTTTGAGTTCCTCTTCACTTTCTGCCATAAGGGTGGTGTCATCTGCATATGTGAGGTTATTGATATTTCTCCCAGCAATCTTGGGATTCCAGCTTGTGCGTCTTCCAGCCCAGGGTTTCTCATGATGTACTCTGCATATAAGTTAAATAAGCAGGGTGACAATATACAGCCTTGACGTACTCCTTTTCCTATTTGGAACCAGACTGTTGTTCCATGTTTGGTTCTAACTGTTGCTCCTTGACCTGCATATAGATTTCTCAAGAGGCAGGTAAGGTGCTCTGGTATTCCCATCTCTTGAGGAATTTTCCAGTTTGTTGTGATCCACATAGTCAAAAGCTTCAAGGACTCCACAGCCCCATGTGGCTATCAAGTACCTTACTGGACAAAACTGATCTAAAGAACTATAGAAAACACACAGGAAAGTTCTGGAACTTAGAACTGAGGACAAGGGAAGGGCTTTCTCCCTCTCATGTGATGCCTTCTGGAATATATATGCCAACTAAACTTTTTTTTTTTTCCCAAATTAAGAAGTATTAACTATGGACAGGGGCAGATCCAACCTGTAAGGGATCTATCTGAAGCTTATACAGCTTTTAAATCCCTTTGAAAGAAGTCAAATACAACATTATGAAATACAAAATCATATAAAAAAGTGAAAATGCATTTAGAAATTACCAAATTCACAAATTTTATAAATACCTGAAAATACCACAAACATGATAGAATCCAGAATATCATCCTATCTTTATTAATTAATCACCTAGCAAAATTCTATAATTCTTTCCCTAAAATTATTGACCACCACATTGTGACAAATGACAATTTTGTAATTTTCCATATATATATAAAATTAAAGAATGAGCTAATGTTTCTTCTAATTATGGTATAGCAACATAGTTGTTTAGAAATATATGTCTAGGAAAGGTTCATTTAACTTCACAACTCATGTTAAGTCAATTTTTAGGATCATTGCTGAGTTTGGAAAACCTTCTGTAGACTTTCTTACATATGTAAGCTGCAAAATGTCAGGGCTTTCCAGTTTCTTATGTGATGACTAACCCCAAATACCTTTCAAACTGCAGGCATTTTTTAACTATAAAGCTCATTGCAGCATCATATTAATAAGGTTTTTTTTGTTCTTTCTCCATATTACTATACTGTGGTCAAACCAGCAAGAAACATAACTCTTTTCCCAATGTATCTCTATCATTCATCGCTTTTCATTAACTGAATTTTCAAACAATCATCATGCCTATTTATTATATTTGAAATTCTGCTCTTCTCAAATGAATTACAGCTTTGAGGATAATCTGAAATTTATTTTTACAATATACTTTGTGTCATCAGAATAGTTTTTCATCATTTATTTTTGTTTCTTTAGTTTTATGCTCCATTATTTGAATTTACTCAGTTCTTTAATAAAAAAAAGGTAGTAGTGGTGAGAAAAGAAGTAACCCTCCATATATGTTTACTTTGGGAATCTAACTTCTCAGTTTGTCTTACTGAAACGCTCTTGAAACATCTTTCAAACTGTACTTAAAGCTCTATATTCCCAGCTCAACTTTCCTCTAAGCCAGGTCCTCAAAAAAATGCCTGTCATTAGTCCGGAGCAATCTAACATGTGAGGAAATGTGATGGAAGGAGGGTCAGGGCAGAAAAGAGACAGCAGTCTTAACTAATTATGGTTTAAATATCTTAAAATTCTTCAAATCTTGCAAAACCATGTGGCCCTGTGACCACAAAGCTAGGGATCTTCCAAGGGCCTTGGAGGGGGGTCTGTGCAAGGAAGGGGCCCTGAAACCTAAACCCCCGTCGATTTAGCTCCTGGTAAACTTCCTCTGATTACAGGTAAACAGAGGAGTCAGAAGATCCAGCTCAAGCCAAAGGTCCTTAGCTTAAGGAGTTAGGTGTTTGTCCCCACCTGCCCCTCCGCCTTCAGAGCGAATATTCTATTTCAGGCTGAAGTACACTTCTAGGAGGTCAGACAGCACATTCTAACCTTCTTCCCCACTTGACACAGCTACAATCACTCCATCTGAGTTTCTGCCAAAGTTGAGGTTCATACAAGTTGAAATCTTAAATGACCAAAAATTTCTATTTTTCAGAAGCTTCTTCAGTTTCAGTTTCTCCCAATCCATTGTTTGGACAGATGCTAAAGGGCTCTCTAAAGCCCTATTTTAACATAACAACTCTGAAAACCTCATTTGCCCCATAGGTCAATGAAATAAAAACAAAAACAAAGTCCATTATACGGGCTAAAGCCATGACACATTACAGTTAGGGTGGGCAAGAGTCATCACAGAGATCAATACTTCATTACTGGAAGTAATGAAACTGGTGGTTCAGCGAAGGCCAGAGTAATGATGACGCTGTAGTCACCCTGCTCAGCTACACGCACAGGGCGAAGCCTGCACAACATCGTGTGTGGACATGCGCGTTCAGTCGTGTCTGACTCTGTGACTCACAGGCTGTAGCTCACCAGGCTCCCCTGTCCATGTGGTTTTCCAGGCAAGAATACTGGAATGGGTAGCCTTTCCCTTTCTCCAGGGTATCTTTCTGACCTAGGGATCGAACCCATGTCTCTTCTGTCTCCTGCACTGCACCTCCCAGGAAGTCCCTTGAACATATCTATAAAGTAGGAATCACAGCTGGCTTTTAACACAAAAGAAACTGTTTTCAGTTTCTCTTTATGACTCATCTTTTATTTTTAATAAAAAGTCCCAAGGTCTCATTATGTTATGTTAGTCCCTCAGTCGTGTCTGACTCTTTGTGACTCTGTGGACTGTAGCCCGACAGGCTCCTCTGTCCATGGGATTCTCCAGGCGAGAATACTGGAGTGGGTTGCCGTTTCCTTCTCCAGGGGATATTCCCAACTCAAGGATGGAACCCGGGTCTCCCACATTGCAGGCAGATTCTTTACTGTCTGAGCCACCAGGGAAGCCCAAGATCTTATTGGGGGTCATTATTTCTTAAATACTTTATTGACACTATTTATTATCTAAATTTACTCTCACTCTTGGAAGTCCAGCAACAGGTTTCAGCTGCTGCTTTCATAAAATTCTGTCAAATCTGAAAAATAAATACTTAAAGAGCACAAACTCATTGCCAAACTGAATGTGTTCAAAACCCAGCTTAGCCACTTTCTACCCGTAGTTTTGAGCAAGTCATTCAACTTCCCTGTGCTTCAATTATCTTATCTCTAAAACAGGGATAAAATGAGATAGAGATGCTGTGAACATTAAATGAAAATTTGTGGTTATAAATGCTGAGAGCAGCACGTGATACACACTAGGGCTGTATACATGTTTGTTAAATATACGAAAAATATGAACCCATGTGTAATATGAAATGGGAGTGATCAGAGAAGCTAAAATCAAGATATTCATACTAGTCTGAGTGGAGTTTTACTATCTTCCATCATGTTGTAAACTTCAAACTGCCAAAGACAGTTAACTCAAAAGAAAACAAACACAATTCTGAGCCAAATAAACAACTTGTACACTCTCAGTCCTTTATCTATCCCTGATCACAAGGTAATCAAACATGGATAAGCAGCTTGGGCTAACAGAGTCTGAGGTATATGAAATGGCCTCTAGCTAGGAAGGTGGAAAGTAAAGTGTTAAGTCACTCAGTCATGTCTGAACCCCATGGACTGTAGCCCGCTAGGTTCCTCTGTCCATGGATATTCTCCAGGCAAGAATACTGGAGTGAGTAGCCATTCCCTTCTCCAGGGGATCTTCCTAATCCAGGGATTGAACCCGAGTCTCCTGCATTACAGGCAGATATTTTACCATCTGAATCACCAGGGAAGCTGTAAGTACATCATTTAATTTCTTAGAACTTCGTTTTCTGTATTTGGGCAATGGGTATAATGCTGTCTGAACTTAAGATATATGCTAAAATCACATCATATAAAACATAGATAAAGAGCAATTATGTAGTCCAGCCATCTAGCAGATGCTTAATAAATAGGTTATTATTACTATTGCAATCAACCATTATGCTGTTCCATTAATATACCTCTTTCTATATTATACTATGTATTAAAGATCATTGCCCCTCACCATTCTAGCAATATAATTAAGAAAATCTATCTTCCCTATTCACTTTTGTTAAAACTGTCAAACATAATCAATGTCTGACCTTGTCCTGGACTAAGATTGAATAACATGGGTGAAAGAGATCCTTCATGGGTATTTATGAATGCAAATGTGACACACAAGGTCCTTTCATTAGTACTTAATGTTATTAAAGTTTTTACAGAACTTAGATCAACTATCACAGAAAAGAATAATTGTATCTTAGATTTCTTCATAATAGCAGTTTCAGTTTATGCCACCTTTTGTGAGAACTTTCAAAACCTTAATATATGCCACTCTGAATCTTTTCATTATATCTGCATATTAGATCAGAGCAAATATCAATGCCTGGTTTTATTTTAGAAAAATACGAGGCTAAAGATTTATGACTTGCCCTCCTAAACATACCAAGAAGGGAGTTCACATAATTTCTCAGTATTTCTGGAGGAAGTCTTTGCCGCCAGTACTGAGAATGTTATAAAATTAAATATTAAAGGCTCAGATTGCTAAATATTCTGTAAGTTATGAAAAAAATACTTAACCCACTCCCACTTCTGGAAAATGAATTAACTAATGTCCCTCAAATATTTTCCCTTGCATTAGATGGAAACAGTTCAAACCCAAAGAAGACACATAGCTTTAACTTGGAATGTTGGCTGTTAGTGCGTGCACCGCTGGAAACTAATTAAATTGCCTTGTATGCTCATTTAAGTGAGATTATAAAAACTCAGAAAAGAGTCCTTCAAGGAAAAAAGAATGTCAGAATAATTTAAATTAACACATTAAATCTCACTGCATTTATTGTGGAATTGTTAGAGCATGCATGTTAATTTCAGAAAAAGTAACTGATAAATATTTTCCTTGGACTCCCACAAAATTTTGCTTCAAATCTGTTATAAAACACCAACACCAAGAGTGGAAAGGCTATAGGCTAGAACTTTTAGAAGCACTGGCAAGGGCAATTTTTGAAAAACAAAAGAAAAAAGTTAACGTAAAATGAATGCAATCACGATGAATTAAGGGAAGAGGAGCCCAGGGTAGAGGAAAATCTTGCATGATGGGGCTTTTTCAGCACGGCAATAGAACGGGGTGCAGGGCCTTCCCTGGTGGTCCAGTGGTTAAGGATCCGCCTGCCAAGGCAGAGGGTGTGGGTTCCAGACCTGGTCCTGGGATATCCCACGTGCCGTGGGCCAACTAAGCCCTGTGCCACAACCACTGAACCAATGGGTCCTAGAGTCCGAGCTCTACAAGAGAAGCCACAGCAGCAAAAAGCCTGTGCACCGCAACCAAGAGTAGCCCCTGCTCGCTGCAACTAGAGAAAACCCGCGTGCAGCAACGAAGGCCCAGCATCACCAAAAATAAAGAAATACATTTTAAAGATTTGTTTAAAAAATGGGATGCAAAGGGATATCTGGAGTGTATGCAAGCTGGGTGTTAGACTCATTGATGACCACGCCTGGTTCTAGGCTGACAGAGTTTAATTCCAAAGTATTACTGTACTAAGTGTTAGATTCTTTCCCCTACATTTTTCATCTTGAAAATAACAGGAAAAAAAACTTAAAACTTATATATTAAAATGTACTACTATTTTCAGAAGAGCAACATGATATACAGCATTTAAACAGTTTTGAAAATGTAAAACCTATTTCACAAACCTTGGTAAACAGGTGCACAGCACGACTGTGTTATTAAAACACACCACAGCACAATGCTGATTGTGTGTGCATGCGAAGTCGCTTCAGTCGTGTCCGACTCTTTGAGACCCTACGGACTGCAGCCCACCTGGCTCTTCTGTCCGTGGGATTTTCCAGACAAGAATACTGGAGCGAGTTGCCATGCCCTCCTCCAAGGGATCTTCCCCACCCAGGGATGGAACCAGAGCCTCTTATGTCTCCTGCATTGGTAGGTGGGTTCTAGTGCCACCTGGGAAGCTGTAATCAATGCTGATTACTTTGCTGTAAATGTAAAACCAAGGCAAAGATAAGTCCTATCTCACTTGCTTGTTAAAAAAAAAAAAATGATAGCCTCTCTAAGAAGAAGATTGAGTGATTAATTCATATTCTAATTCTGGGATTGGCCATCTAGTTCTGTAGCATCAGCAATTTCAAAATCCCATCATTAGCTCCAAAATATTTCTATAAATCTTTATTTTATGAATAGGTACTCAATTTATATTATGCCCTAATCCATGGAACAGAGTTTGGTTTCACCTCATGACAGACAATTTCATATTAAAAGGTAAACATTAACAATAAATAAAATATTAATTTTATATATAAAATAAGACAATGCATATAAGAAAACATATAATGCCACAGAAGAAGATTATACTTTGTTCCCCTATTTTTTGACCCAGAAACAGCACATTTTCTAATAATTTAATGGTGCAGATTTAATTCATATACTTTCTACCAAGAATTCAGGCAAACTATCCTTTTCCTTCAAGGGAAATTACTGGTTAAACTGAAAATAATCACAGCCAAATTTTCAGTTATAGAGAAAAATAGTTACAAAGAGAAACTCAGCAAACAGCAATGAAGGTTTTCCCATTTCTCAAAATCTTGGCTGAGTGGGGCTCTGTGTTTCAGAGGAAAGGACCAAACCCCTCCATCTCTGCTCTGTTTTGAGTTACTGCTCTCGCAGACTTTCTGGCAGTTTCAATTGGTTAAAAGATTTTTTTTTTTAATTTCTGGGCAAAAATGTATTTCATAATTGTTCACTATCACACTAACCCAAGATTTGAAGATCTCTGAGTAGCACAGCAAAGCGGTGGAAAAACAAAAGAAAACATTCTCCATTACCTGGTGACCTTCCCAACTCACTGGGTATTTTGAGATGAGCTTTCCTCATCTACAAACTGGGATAAAAGCATCTGCTCTGCCTTGTTCTAGAGGTTTCTGAAAGGACTGAATAAAGTAGCAGGCATGAATGCTCTCTAAGACAAAGTACTCAACAAATGCAGCAGTATTAATAATAGTAGCAAAAATAAAAGTGATTATTAGTGAAAAGAAACATTTAACTGTAATTGGGCTCTCTAGGACTAGGACGTTTTTAAAGAATTTTAAAAATTATAAAGGAAAAAGGGTGAGTGACTTTTTCTAAAAGGTAACTTAAAAAAAAAAAAAAAAACCACCACCAACAATTCTGAGCAAAACAAGGCTAGAGTTGTCCTCTACCCAGGGACAGACATCAAAACATCACTACGTAATATCCTCCCACAGCAGTGCCAAAACAACAGTAGAATTTATCAACCTCTTGCATCTCTATTATTTAGGAAAAAAGTCCTCATGGCCTAGGGGCTAATGACGGTATCTCATTTTCTCACCTCGCACTTGAAGGCCACTTTGCCTACTGAACAATCAACAAAGCCATTTCTAATTAGATATATGAAGTATCAAAAACATGGTAATAATTTCCAGTAACAATTTATACACACACAACACACATAAACAGACTCCATTTTTAAAAAGGAATATAAACATCTTAAAGCATTCTTTTAAATCTACAGGACCTTAATCCCTGAAGATAGCAATAAAAAGGGGGATTGTTTGTGTAAATTGTACCAAAATAATGAGAGATTTCCAAGTTTGTGTTTGAAGTTCTTTAAACAAGGTGGTCTTTTTAGGGAGTTGAGATAAAGGCTTAAAACATTTTTAGGGACAGAGCATTTGGTTGGCATTCTGCCACTTTCTACACCAGATAATTTCAGTTGCTGCTGTTTGTCTCATATGTTTTTTATTCTCCCTCTAGGGAAGTCAAGGCCTTTTCACTTGCAGGCAAATTTCACTGTAGCTCTGCTAACTACTTTACAAGGTGATAAGCATTCACAAGAGGCTTTTATTAGACCAGTAGCAAAAGCAAAAACTATGTGCACATATTTAGACAACATGTGTGAAATGGAAAACTTTAAACGTATGAGAGTTCCATGTTAACCTACTAAAACTGCATATCCCATGAAAAATCTGGGGTAGAAAAAAGAAACATGCTAAATAGCCTCAAATATAAACTGACTGTGTATTTTTCTTGCCTTCAACTCAACATAAGAGCTTGTTTAATTAACCACGTCAACTCCTGCATCTGCTAACCCATTGCCATCTGATTTTGTCCAGAGTATGTTCCACTGCCCCTCCCACATCACTTTTCCAAATGAGTTTTACCAAGCCAGAACAGAAACCCTTGCTTTTATCATGTTTCTTCCATTTGGTTCCACAAGTAGTGTCCCAAAGAAATAAATGGTCTGAACTCGACGGTACACTCAAGCTATAAGAGCAACTAAGCATTCAAATATGAGACCATTAGTTAAGATACAACTAAAGTTCAAAAGTATTATAGCCTATCCCTTCTCCAGCAGATTTTCCCAACCTAGGAATCAAACTGGGGTCTCCTGCATTGCAGGCAGATTCTTTACCAACTGAGCTATGAGTGATGCCCTAATCTAAGAAGGAAAAGAGCATCAGTTATCATAAAGGTACCGGTCATGAAGGTACCCAGTCATGAAGGCTTTGAGGTAGGCCCTGGATTTCAGGTAAGACTTGAATAAGAGCAGAAAAGGAACGGTCTGGGAAATGACGATACTGATCCAACATGACCAGCTTCTGGGGCTCAAAGAGACTGAAAAAGAGCTCTCTGATGAGGGACAATGGAAAGTGCAGGGACATGGAGTATTTGTTAGAAATCACTGCCCCAGACTAGCTTTTACACATCATGAAGTCAAACAGACTCAGAGATGTTCAAGTCTGCTTCCTTTACTTGCAAGTTTATATCATAAATCTAAAAAAATAAACTCTGCTTGCTTTGTGAAGATACAGTGCTTTTCCTGACAATGTAACTTTTCCTGACCTGTCCACTAGACTATACACTTATTGAGACTGAGTTCCACCTTATACCTCCCAGAGGTTGGTTCTGGTGTCCAGGACAACAGCAGGATCCAAAATAAACGCTTCCTGAATGCTATGGCACAGAGTGTAGGACTAGGAAATGGCCTTTGTTGGCACAGAGTGATGAAAGTATAACCTTTCTTGGCTTGTCACTGACATGGACATCCCATAAGGAGACCAGAATTTCTCAAAATAACATCACAGTGTAATTAGGAATCAGAAAGAAGCAACAGACATGAGCCTGAGTAAGCTCTGGGAGTTGGTGATGGACAGGGAAGCCTGGCGTGCTGCAATCCATGGGGTTGCAAAGAGTCGGACACAACTGAGCAACTGAACTGAAGAAGCAACAGACTCTCAAAAGAAAGACTTATGAAAAGCAAGCTACAGAATGGGAAAAAATAACTGCAAATCATACATCTGAGAGACTTGTATCTAGAGTATATAAAGAACTCATAACTCAATAATAAAAAGATAAATACCTATGTTAAAAACAAGGAAAATACCTGAATAATCATTGGTCCAATGAAAAGAATAAACAAATGGTCAATAAGCACATGAAAAAAATGCTCAACATCATTAGCCATCAGGTAAGTGCAAATCAAGCCAAAATGAGCTATGACTTCCTATCCACTATGATGAGTACAATCAAAAGGATAGATATTAACAATTAATACTGACCAGGATAACTGAGAAATTGGAACCTGCACACTGCAATTAGAATTGTAAAATGAGCCAGTCCCTTTGCAAAACAGCCTCAGTGAGTGAGTGAAGTCACTCAGTCGTGTCTGACTCTTTGCAACCCCATGGACTGTAGGCTACCAGGCTCCTCCATCCATGGGATTTTACAGGCAAGAATACTGGAGTGGGTTTCCATTTCCTTCTCCAGGAGATCTTCCAACCTAGGGATTGAACCTGGGTCTGTGGCATTGTAGGCAGACGCCTGAGCCATCAGGGAAGTCTGAAAACAGTAAAAGAAAAAAAAAAAAAAAAAACCAGTCTGGAGTTTTTTCAAATGGTTAAACACAGAGTTACCATATGACCCAGCAAATCCACTGCTGGGTATATACGCAAGAGAAATGAAGACATATCTACTCCAAAACCTGTACACAAATATTCATAGCAGCAGTATTAATATTAGCCAAAAAGTAGAAATAACTCAAATGTCTATCAACTGATGAATGAATGGACAAAATATGGTATAGTCATAAGATAGAATATCATTCAGTAATAAAAAAGAATGGAATAACAATACATGTCCCAACGTGGATGAACCTTGAAAAGTAAAAGCAAAGGAAACAACCATGGTAAAAGAAGCCAGTCAGAAGAGACCAAATAGACTGCACGACTTCATTTATATGAAATGTCCACAAAATAGAAATCTATAGGGACAGAAAGTATGGGGGAAATGAAAAGTAACTGCTACTGGGTATAGAGTTTCTTTTTAGAGTGATGAAAATTTTCTAGAATTGATTGTATAACTACACAACAACTGCTAACTCTGTGACTATATTAAAAGCCATTGAACTGGACACTTAAAGTAAGTTAATATTATAGTATGTGAATTATATCTCAATAAAGATTTTATTCAAAAAATATAGTTTCTGTTTCAGGTGATGAAAGAGTTTTGGAAACAGTGGTATTGGTTTCACACTATAAATGTAATTAATAACACTAAATTGTATATTTTAAATGGCTAAAATGGAAAATTTTCTGTCATATATATTTTACCACAATAATTTTAAGAAAACACTGCAGAATGGAAAAAAATAACTTTCTCCAGTTTTAATTATGAGTAGCTTCTTTCTTCAGTATAATCACTTTGTCCAAAGTAGGAAAATCCCACATCTAAAATATTTTATCAGCCCATATATATATAGAGGGAAACTCCTAACATGATTTTGGTGATTTTATTGAAATAAATCAATCAGTATAACATTAAAAAATTGTAAAAGACATCAAAATCAAATGCATTCTTTTCAATTTTATAATTTATGAACTTTTTATTTGTGGTTCTTAAACCTTTAACACTTTTTGACAGATGATGCTTGCTAACTGCCTTACTATTTTCTGTTATGGGGAAATAACTGACTATTACACTTCAGGTTTTAAAAGACAGGCATTTCTACTAACTATCCTTTGCTAATTACGTTGTGCTGGACTTTGTGTATCATTTCACACTACATTTATCCTCCTACTTGGATTTTAGAGCAACTTATTTGTAAGTAGGTGAACTTGTATATATTTCATTTTGACTTACCAGCGAAATCTGATTAAGTTGCTCCTAATCAATTCTATTATAAACAGAAATAAACAGAAATGCACATTGATGTGAGTAAACTAAAGATAATACTTAAGCACCTCTTTCAGATCTCAACAGGTATGTACCAACACATACACATACATACAGACAGACCAAGCAAAAGTAGCCTAATGCATCCACTGTAAAAGTCATGTGAAAGTGAAGTGAAAGTCACGTCCGACTCTTTGTGGCCCCATGGACTATACAGTTCATGGAATTCTCCAGTACAGAACACTGGAGTGGGTAGGCTTTCTCTTCTCCAGGGATCGAACCCAGGTCTCCTGCACTGCAGGTGGATTCTTTACCAGCTGAGCCACCAGGGAAGCCCAAGAAGACTGGAGTGGGTAGCCTGTCCCTTCTCCAGGGGATCTTCCTGATCCAGGAATCTAACCAGGGTCACCTGCATTGCAACCAGATTCTTTACCAACTGAACTATCAGGGAAGCCCTTTACAATAAATATTTCTCTGCAAGTCTTTTCCAATACACTGAGAATTCCTGTTTTAATATGACTAAATTTGAATGTAGAGTACTTTGATGGGTTTAGTTTCAAAACAAGCCTATGATGACAGAAAGAAGAGTAAATATTCTACCACCATATCGTTTTAAACAAAATAAAGCATCAATATCAGAGCTGGAAAAATTAAAGCACCAAACAACAGTAACTTTGTCACCAATCAAGCTTATCTTGGATAAATGAATACAGAATTTCAAATTTGTGATCACTCATATCTATATTCTTTTCACCTGACCATCCTGAAAACCACTTTACATAAAAATTTGGGTCCCTAATGTTAGGCTCATTTATTAAAAGAATTAATCAATTAATCCTTCTAAGAAGTTGCGACTTACAAAAAGCACCTTGAGAAACAGAGTAAAAATACTGATATAAATTATGCCTTGATTAAAAAAAGTTTTTCATATTTATGAACATTTAAAAAATATTATATATGATTTTTTAAAATCTCATTTTCTATGATAAAAAAGAAATGCTAGTCTTTTTCAGATGAGAAAAAAAAAGACTGGTAAACACTGGATGTAAGGGCCAGGAGATTCTATAAATAACATTTTAGTAAACTTTTAAGAAATACATGTATTAAGTGCACACTCTCTAAAAGATATTTTCTTAATCATTTTACATACCATTTTACATCATTTCATTTAATCTTAACAAAAAATTTGTGCAGTAGGTATTCATTATGTACAGCCATTTCAAACATGGAAATCTAAGGAAGAAGAGATTAAGGAGCCTGAACAATTGTGCAGGAGTAAGAAATAGAACTTGGACTGGATCCAAGTCCATGCTCTTTCCATTACACCATTCTTTCTTCCACTGGTAAACACTCTATCATTTACTAAGCTAATTCAGTAGCATCAGCTATTACAACTGCAAACAGGCTCAGGGAATACCACACATTTTCCTGAAGTCTAATGGGCTCATCTATATTTACCCAGCTAGGAAGGGGAAAGGAGAAGGCAATGGCACCCCACTCCAGTACTGTTGCCCGGAAAATCCCATGGATGGAGGAGCCTGGTAGGCTGCAGTCCATGGGGTTCCACAGAGTTGGACACGACTGAAGCGACTTAGCAGCAGCAGCAGCAGGAAGGGGAAATCACACTTAGGCACAGCAATCCTCCTGTTTCAAGTTTGACGCATCAGAACAAAGAAGTCAACAAAACTAAATTAAACTCAACCTTTTTAAAATTAATAATTTTAATTGGAGGATAATTACTTTACAATATTGTGATGGTTTTTGCCATGTATCAACCAACATGAATCAGTCACAGGTATAAACTCAACCTTAATATTCATATTTCTTAACATCCTACTAATCCAAGCAGCAGAGGCAACTTAATAATAACACATGGAAAACAGGATGCCAATTTTATAAAAATAATTTCTACTTGGAGTCTGCATGTTGTATATTTCCCATTCTGTGTGAATTCTGTACACATATTTGAACAGGTCTTTTATTAGGTGTTTGTTTAAAAAACTGACTCCAAAAGGCCATCTCATTGGTTAATTTCATTTTTAAATTACAGTGAGATTTATTTTTTGGATACAATATATTAAGAAGGCATTTTCTAGGGGAAAAATATATATGTGTATTCATATATAATGGGGCTTCCCAAGTGGCTCTAGTGGTAAAGAACCCACCTGTCAATGCAGGAGATGCAAGAGACATGGATTCAATCCCTGGGTCAGGAAGATCCCCTGGAGAAGGAAATAGGAACCCACTCCAGTACTCTTGCCTGGAGAATCCCATGGACAGAGGAGCCTGGTGGGCTACAGTCCATGGGGTCACAAAGGGTCGGACAGGACTGAAGCAAATTAGCAGGCACGCATGCACAAGTGTATACCCCAACTATACAAGAATGGGCCTAATTCTTACTGAAACATTTTCTGCTTTCACAACACCTATTCTCCTCAGTATCTTCTCTTGACACTGGCTCTTCTTTCTTGGTCCCTTCTGTGAGTGTCCTCTATTATAGTAAAGTGGGAATTATTAGCGCTCGCTCGAGTCAGGTCCTGGGTTCTGTTTCCTCAATATTTCCGCTGTAGGTGATCACATTCATTCACAAAGATGTAAATACCATCCAAACCCCGATAATCCCCAGATTTAAACTATAAACCCAAACCTCCACCACTATCTAAAAGCTACTTTGTCCAAAAGCTGATTTCTTGATCTTTACCCCAAACCTGCTCCTTTCTCTAGACTTCTGTATGCTCTACCCTGAGGCTCATGTCATCAGACACTGGTTTAATTCTAGGAACCTCCTGGTACCCATATATAATTCATCAGCATTTTCCCAGTGCAGTTCAGTCGGTCAGTCATGTCTGACTCTATGTGACCCCATGGACTGCAGCTCGCCAGGCCTCCCTGTCCACCACCAACTCCTGGAAAATTTGCATTTTCCCAAATACATTCTAAATGTGTCCACTTCTCTCCCTATCTACTGTCTGCCCCAGTCCAAGTCACCACTGTCTCTCACTTAGGCTTTTTATTACTGCTCTAGGCTCAGGTGGCTCAGTAGTAAAGAATCCGCCTGCCAGTGAGAGACGCAAGAGACACGGGTTCAATCCCTGGGTCGGGAAGATCCCCTAGAAGAGGAAACGGCAACCCACTCCAGTATTCTTGCCTGGGAATCCCACGGACAGAAGAGCCTCAAGGGCTACAGTCCACAGGGTCACAAAGAGTCAGACATGACTTAGTGACTGAGCATGCATATGCACACACATATCCAACGGATTCTCCTCTCCAACAACCAGTGAGCTCTTTAAGTTAAAGCAAACAAAAAATCAGATACTATCATTCCTCTGATTAAAAATCCTTCAGTACTTTCCCCTTGCACTTTAGAATAAAATTCAAATGGCCAAGTCGTGTATATTCTGACCTGCCTGTTCCTCTCCATCTTCATCCCAGTTCTTTGTTCCTATCTGTACTCCAGGATATACTGGTCTTCTTTCCGTTCTTCCAGTAAGCCAAAATCCTTCTTGCCTCAGGGCTTTTGTACGCACTGGTTCCTCTACCTGGAACCCTTTCCTCTACTTTTTGCCCAGCTAACCGATTTATCTTTCAAATTTCAGCAAAAATATCACTCTCCCTGAACTGCCTTCCATCCAAATTAAATTAGTTCTCCCTAGTGAATTCTCTCCCATAGCTTCCTTTTCTTCTGTATATCATTCATTATAATTTTTAAGTAATAAATCTGCATGTGTATGAAAGTGAAAGTGAAGATGCTCAGTCGTGTCCGACTCTTTGCTAGCCCGTGGACTGTAGCCTACCACGTTCCTCCTTCCATGGGATTTTCCAGGCAAGACTACTGGAGTGGGTTGCCATTTCCTTCTCCAGAGGATCTTTCCAACCCAGGGATTGAACCCGGGCCTCCGGCATTGTAGGCAGATGCTTTACTGTCTGAGCCATCAGGAAAGTATGTCTATGAACATATGTGTATGAACACATGTATATGTATGTGTGTGTATGTATGTGCATATTAAATGCCTGCCTCTTCCACTAGGTTTTAAAATTCATGAAGACAGGGACTATGTCTATCTTGGTCACCTCTGCATAGCCAACACTTTGCATGGTACTGGCATATAATGCATGCTTTATAAATATTTGCTGAATTAATTAATTAGGAAGTCTCCTTCTCCACCAACACACTGTTCCTGAAAGCAACCACTGTAAGAGTTTCTTTTTTATCTTTCCAGATGTGAAAAAGTGAAAGTTACTCAGTCATCCCCAACTCTTTGTGACCGCATAGACTGTACAGTCCATGCAATTCTCCAGACCAGAATACTACAGTGGGTAGCCGTTCCCTTCTCCAGGAGATCTTCCCAACCCAGGGATTGAAACCAGACCTCCTGCGTTACAGGCAGATTCTTTACTAGCTGAACCACCAGGGAAGACACATGATTAAAGGGCAAAGAGTTCAAACATGAACGCATTTTAGTATGTTTTCCTAGTACGAATTTTTACACTTGAATTCAGTTCAGTTCAGTCGCTCAGTCGTGTCTGACTCTTCGCGACCCCATGAACCGCAGCACGCCAGGCCTCCCTGTCCATCACCAACTCCCGGAGTTCACTCAAACCCATGTCCATTGAGTCAGTTATGCCATCCAACATCTCATCCTCTGTCATCCCCTTCTCCCGCCTTCAATCTTTCCCAGCATCAGAGTCTTTTCAAATGAGTCAGCCCTTTGCGTCAGGTGGCCAAAGTATTGGAGTTTCAGCTTCGATATCAGTCCTTCCAATGAACACGCAGGACTGATCTCCTTTAGGATGGACTGGTTGGATCTCCTTGCAGTCCAAGGGACTCTCAAGAGTCTACTCCAACTCCACAGTTCAGAAGCATCAATTCTTCAGTGCTCACCTTTCTTTATAGTCCAACTCTCACATCCACACATGACTACTGAAAAAACCATAGCTTTGACTAGACGGACCTTTGTTGGCAAAGTAATGTCTCTGCTTTTGAATATGCTATCTAGGTTGGTCATAACTTTCCTTCCAAGGAGTAAGCGTCTTTTAATTTCATGGCTGCAGTCACCATCTGCAGTGATTCTGGAGCCCAGAAAACACTTGAATTAAATCTAATAAAAATAGTTCTAGAAAGATAATTAAAGAGAAGTAGGGCCTATATAATAACTAAAAGATAGTAAAAGAAAAAAAAAAAAGAAAAAGTTGAGATTTGAGTACAAAAAAGTACATGTTACATAGAAAGAAGCCCTACCATGTAGATGTTCAACACAGCAATAGAATTTTGCTGAGCATCTATTATTATGTACCAGGTCACGTGGCTCATGTCCATAATGGTTTACCAGCAGCATTTTATCACTAAGTTTTGTTTTTTTTAATTTTAAATTTATTTACTTCTTTAACTGAAGGATAACTGCTTTACAGATATCACTAAAAGTTTTAAAAGGAAGGCGGTAAGAAAGATTTCTTCAATAAAACTGTATTATTAAGTGGTTAACTGTATTACAATAAAAAGAAAATATTTTCTTTAGGAGTATAAAAAAAATAATTTTGTCATTTCACAAAGGTGCTGAATTTTTAACAGGTTGATTTTAATGCCTTATACTTAGTAGTCTCACTTTCAGAAGAAGAGATGCATGTTTTACTCAGTCCTTATATCAAAGATAATTAACTGAAAAATCCAAAATTGTTTTTTAGCAAGCCAATAATTTCACATTTATTCAAGTTAGCACCATCTCCACAGGCACAGAGAATCTGAACTGTCATTCTAATGTGTTTTGTTTAATTGAAGTATATTCTAATTGTGTTTTAATTCACTGCATTAAAAAATCTTTAAAAAAAAAAAAAAAAAAAAAAGGAAAACCTCCCACTTTATTTGTCCTTGCACTTAAAAGGAATTCAAAGTTCTCCTACCAAGTTCAACACCTGGGGAAACTTCATTAAGCGCTTTTCCCTGAAATTACCACTTCATGGTGCAAAATAGAGGCTTTATAACCTGAAGAAGTTAATGTAATGTGCACCGCTGCTCAGGGACTCACAGTGGCACCAGGGAACGTTGCTGTACTATTAGGTTAATTAATGTTTCCATCAAATGAATGGAGTGCAAAAAAAGAAATCCTGCCCAAAAGTCAGTGTTTAAACGATTTGGAGAAACAATGACTTATTGATTTCGATATTAACTGAGCAATACTTCTGATTTCTACTCTCAAACTGTCTTTAATTCTGACAGCTACATGTCAAAACACAAATGGACGCTGGATAAGATTCAAAGATACTAAAATGATTAAGAAATCTGTTGGTTGCTATATACCATCAACTGTAAAAACTGTTAGGACACTTGAGGATGGAATGGGAAATGTAAAAGGCAGCTTATAAGAGTATATAATGTTACGAGCTGTTATGAAAGGTATGTCCTACTTGAACTTGGCCACCAAATTTCAAAATGATAGAATTTAAGATCTTTACAACAAGGAAAATACCAACTTAAATTCTGAAATAATTTCAGACAAAGTATTATTCTAAGCTGTGGTGAGAAACCATCAATCTTGTAAGAAGCGGTATAAAACTAAATTTATAATAGTTTGAAGGAGGATTTCGGTAATTTTTATACATTTTGTGGACTTAAAAGTAATCTTGAACTGTTAACGGTTGTTATTACAAACAATAGTCATAAATTCACACAAAACATCGTTTGAGGTGAATGCAAAAAAATATAGGTTTGGACCAAACACCAGAATTCTTTGCTTCCTGTTAAGAAGGGGCTGCTGACCAGTTTTCAAATGAAAGTTTTAGCCTCCTGCTCACAACTTCAAATCTGCCTTCTGCCTTGAAAGTAGGAGCAATTCTAGGTTTCAAGAATTTTTGGCAATCAAGGGCTTTTTAAGCAAAAGAGGGGGTTCACTGTATAATAATGAGATGCTAAACAGTCTCGACTTATTTAAGCTGCCAGCCTATTTTTCCCATTGACCCAGGAACTATGAAGTTTACTCAGATTTCTCTTGGGGCAAGTGCTGGCTAACCTTCTCTGCTTCCCTTCGTAGAGACAAATATATAGAATATGAACATCTTAACTAAGTTTCTTCAATCAATCAATGGCAAGCCAGATCATTTCTTCTACTCTTCATGAATTCATCATCAATCCAGAGTGGCAATTTTAAAAGTCCTATAACTTCTCTGAATATATAGACATATCTTGATTCATAAAGAATGACAGTTTTCCTTTGTTATGCATAAATTTTAAGAAAAACTAAGTGTTTTTTAATCCTACTGTAAATATCCAGGTTTCCTAAAGGTACTGCTTGACTCGCTATGTCATTAGGAATACCAATCTGCTTCTTTGACAAAACTGATCTTGAAGAATCTAAGTTTTGACAATATTTCTGACTGTTTTTAGATAGCAAAGGTACCAAGGTCAAACCATACAGCCTAAGAGTAAATAATCAGTTACTTTAAAGAGTATTTGTTGAGCTACTGATGCTTGCTACAAAGAACTGTCTCATTTTTTTGAGCACGATATGAAAGGGCAAGTATTAAGAATGAGGACAAATGCCACATCTCACTTGAGGGTACAGCAGCTGGCTGACAATATGGTGAATGTCATAGGGACCAGGCAAGGCAATGATCATGAGATACAAACTGACTATATGATTTAAACTTACATGCCTGCTGAGACAGCAATTCATTACCAAGTATTTACAGGGTCTTACCTGTGGTCTGTAAAATTAGAAGTTTGATATTTTAACAAACCACACTAACTTTATACTTTAAAAACCCATTAATCTAAGCTATTACTATAAGTTATTACATAGGTATTCCTATTAACTATGTAATAACTTTAGGTATGCCTTAATACCTATGTAATAAACAATATTTTATTTATTTTAAAAGTTTATGATTTGCTCAGATATTGTGCCTGAATAATGGTGCTTAGAAGTAAAAATAATTTCTTACCCTTTCCCCTAAAAGTTCTGCCAGTTATTTTAGGAATCCAAACAACAAGATTTTATTTTCTGTAACCTCTCTCCTCCTTTTTAATTGCTTTCTCTGTCCTCTATCTCACCTGGGATTGTCGACCCTGAAGCCAACAGCTTGACCTTTGGCAGCTACCAGCTAATTCCAAATGCGTCATATCAGGGCAACTGCCCACAGCAGGTGTACGAGAAACACCAGCACTTTACCTCAAGGGTAAAAACAGTGTCATTGTTAGGCATTAGCACATCCCAGGGTAGATTAAGAGCCAGTGGTTCTGACCTGCAGAAAAATAGGAAAGCAGGAAAAACACATAAAGAAATGCCCATGTGCTTTGTTGCTGAGTAGCTACAGCTCTGAGTCACTCAGAAAAAGGGCAATGTATTGCTAAAGCTAAAGCAAGGAAATTTTCTTGACGCAGAGCATTTGGTTGCATAACCATAAACCATAGCATATTTGGTTACAAGGACAAACAGAGTTCATTTATATTCAATGCTTAATGGAAGTTTTTATATATCCATATCATTGTGTAATACTTTAATATTGATGCAACAACCCAGTGTTGATTGACCTTGAACAACAGTCCATTAAATATCACCAGGTCCTGCTTGAATCAGTGGTTAGCGTCAAATACTACCCTGGGGTGTCCAACTCAAACAGAGATGATTTAAACTTTATGGCTTGATGAATACAGCAATGGTTTATTTTTTGGCACTAAGGGCACAAGGAGAACAAGCTTCTGTTTTGTTTGTTTCAAATTCAGCAAGTCAGATCCCATACTGGAAAAGTTTCAAAAAGTGTATTAAATTCTTCCAGTGCTTATACTTGGCCTTGGTGAGATGTTAAACATCTTCAAGAAACCAGATTGATCATTTCAATAGCTAACTACTATTTAACATTCTATAGAGCCTTTTATCAATTCAGATAACTATAATCTTGTATGTTTCAAATACATTTTTTCTATTAGTTTGGCTTTAGAATCCATTATCCCAATTGACAACAAGAAAAACTGGGTTAACACTGTCTCTGTGTTTTAAAGTGACAAATTAAGACAAACTTTTATTAACACTGGATTTTCCATCACATAAGTTCCTTAAAGACTCAATATATGCAAGTGCTAGTCTGTTTTTGACATATATTATCTCATTCAATCTTTACAACAATCTGATGAACTACACATTACTATTTCACTTGACAGATAGGAAAACTGAGGTATAATGATAGTAAGTGACTTGCTTGGAAAGTGAAGTCACTCAGTCACGTCTGACTCTTTGCAACCCCATGGACTGTAGCCTACCAGGCTCCTCTGTCCATGGGATTTTCCAGGCAAGAGTACTGGAGTGGGTTGCTATTTCCTTCTCCAGACTTGCTTAGATTAACAACTAATTAATGTTATGTGAACTAGATCTGGACTCAGGTCTAATGAGCTCCAGAGGTCGAGATCCTGGTCATTAGGGTAGACTGTTTTCACTTGACTCTCCCAACCACAATTCACCACAGAGAACTGCAGGAAATTATTCAATTAGCCAAAAGGATTACTCAGGTTAGGTCTCTACCGAGCATGAAGGACCATTCAGTAAGGAAAGCCTGGATTGAACCCCAAGATGAGTTCTGTAAGTCAAACTCATAGATGTTTACTGAGCGCATGCAAAAGAGGCATGAACCAAAGAAACAGATCTCATTTCAATACAAAGAAAATATTCAGGATTAGTTTTAAAAAAGCAAATGTACTAATCTTTTTGTATGTTTCTACATTTTATCTTAAAATCTGGCTACTATCAAATGATGCTCCCTGTCCACACTCCTCATTCTAAAGTTATTATATAGAAAGAGACAATGACCAGCTTTAAAGAGACCAATTCAGCAAAAACTTACAAGTCAACAAAACAAAAGCAATTATTTTCCGACAGATGAAAATTTAGGCTAATGAAAACTTAATAGATCTGAGTGTATACATTCAAATAAAGGTACAACCATTAGTGTGTCATCAAAAAAAATAAGTAAAACTGTCACAGGAGAAATCAAATAATACTGAGTATTTTCTGCTGATTTTGTTTTTCATCTGTACTGGAGTGGTGGTTGTTTGCTCCAGGCTTTTGAGCCAACAGCATGACTTGAACATTATTTGTTCTGGAGATTAAGTCATGGACAAAACAAAGGCCAGGTTCAAGAACTGGTGGGCTTGGGCAGAAACCTTGGCCTTCGGCTGGAGAGAAGCAGAAATTGTGACTGAGTGAGCACCCACTCTGTGCCCAGTGCTGGGCTGAGTACTTTACATTAAGTTATTGGGTCTAAATATCTCAGCAGCCCTTCTGAGACCACGTCATCATCCTCCTTTCACAGCCGAGGAAACTGAAGCCCAGAGAGGTTCATTATCTTACCACTGTCCCAGTGGGCAAACAGCTGAGATGCGACTTCAGATGTTTGACTCACTAAAGAAAGGGGTTCCCCCAGGGGAACATATAAAAATTATATATATATTTCAATAGAGTCCCTTGGACAGCAAACAGATCAAACCAGTCAATCCTAAAGGACATCAACCCCAAATATTCACTGGAAGGACCGATGCTGAAGCTCCAATACTTTGGCCACCTGATGCAAAGAGCCGACTCATTAGAAAAGACCCTGATGCTGGGAAAGATTGAAGGCAAGAGGAGAAGGGGACGACAGAGGATGAGATGGTTGGATGGCATCAATGACACAATGGACATGAGCTTGAGCAAACTCAGGGAGATAGTGAAGGACAGGGAAGCCAGGCATGCTAAAGTCCATGGGGTTGCAAAGAGTCAGACACAACTTAGTGACTGAACAACAACAGTACACATATACATTTTGTAAACTTAACTTCTTTTTCTCCAAAAATGATAGGATTCTGCTTTATAGAAGCTAGAGGGCGGGGGCAGGACACAGCCCACGGAAAGGAATGCCCTTGGGAACGAGGCAGCTACCATGGCTGGATGAGTAGTGGGGTCTGCTGGGAAACTAGAGACCTGATCATCTCCAGCCACCCTAGCTGATTTCAGTTAGGGAATGGAAAGTTACCAGTGCTGTGGGCGGCCACTGGAAGCCAGGGTCCAACAGTCCTGGGCGCACTGGTGGAGGATGACTTTGCCTTTTGTATTGTGGGAAAGCTCAGGGACGCGGTGACTCCCACCTTAACACAATGAGGGATGAGTCTACTGCTTCCTGTTTCACCCTGTCACCCTACATGAAGACATTAAGAATTTTCGATTCTGAGGAAGAACTCTTCCAAAAAAAAAAAAAAAAGAAGAATATTTGGAAGAGACATTGACAGGAACCAGATTAGATGAAGAAAAATATGTTCTGTGAAATGAAAACAAGTAAATGAGAACTATCATGCACATAGATAAGATAATTTGAAAAGCACAATGGAATAAAGACAACCAGATGTTTGGAAGTACTGAGTGAACGTATGCCATGTAAATAAGCAGAAATCCTCCATCCAAGGATATTTAGAAACTCAGCAAATGAAGAACCATTTAAATCCACCTCCATCAAACTGGGAGGTGGGAAAACTGGAGCTATAAGCTAGAGACCCATGGTTTAGCACACTAGTTGGAACTTACGAGGAAGAAATGTAGAAGTACTAAAACTGAACTACAAAATTCCAAAGCGATTGATCTCAGAAAGAAGATGGAACCAGAAGACATGGCTTCAAAGACCAAATTTTTCACCTCAGAGTGAGCCGGATTCACCTGGGAACTAAGCAGAGATGACTAACTGGTATCAGGACTTAAGTACAGCCTGAACCACTACAACATTGAAAACTCCAACTGCAATCGGGAGAACCTTCAGCCCAAGAGAAGGCACTGAAGTCATTGGGACGCAATGCTCAGAAGATAATCCTCTCTCACTCAGGGACAGAGCACTTGGTAATAAGGATCACAGCTTCGCCTTTCCCAGGAGATACAAAGGTTTTATCTGAGAAAGCAATCCTCCAATCATGGAAAGATAATGAGAGAGTTACTCCTAATGACCAGCACAAATTTTCAGGAACACGACTCCTAGGGCAAAAATTCCATGGGAGCTAATTCATGGGCATTACCATGTCGTCCTAAACCGAGTGAGACGAGGCTTTAGGGAGACTAGGAGCAAGACTTCTGGGGTCAACAAAACCAAAACTGACTTTGTAAGAATTCTGAAGACATTCATATATGATTCATATCGGATTCAATTCTGGAGATTCATATCTGCAAAATCTTCCCTACTTGTTCTCTAAGAAATGTGTACAGCAAAGTGGACTTGGACTAAAAATTTATTGAAATCTTTAGCCTTCAGTACAGATTATATATTTTTATTATATATTTTAAGGTACAATAGGTACAAGTATATTGTCCCTTGAAAAACTACCTTTTCCAATCTGATGCCTTGATAGGTTATTTCCAGCTATAACATCTGTGCCCAAGAGTGGTATGCTACCAACCACCCAATACCAACTCTCCACTGTGACTGACCTTGCAAAAAGATTCATTTAAGGTATAATCCCTCTTCATGGACAAATCACTGTCTATCAAACTGTAATTTATTTGATGTGTTCCTGGAATTTTTTTTTTTACATTATTGGTCTTATGAAACCCAAGTGTTCTATGAATGAAACTACAAAAATAACACCACCCTATTCACAACATACTCATTAAGCATACTTTTATGAATATAAGTACAACATTTCATAATCTTATATTTACTATGTAACACAATTCAAACTGAATTCAAACACTTTTTGAAAGAGTCTTAGGTCTGGGGGGACAGCTTGGGGTAGAGCATTTGACAGCAGACTCTTAGGTCTTAGCTATCTCCTAAACACTGTGGGAGATTGCAAAGCGTTTTTAGTTAATGCATTTGGGATTTAAACTATTGCTTTTTGGATGAAAAAATAAACGGGCCTATTTTGCTTTAATAACCAAAAGATTTATCATAAGGGGTGTGTGTGTGTGTGTGTGTGTGTGTGTGTGTGTTGCATGCTCAGTTGCTCACGTCGTGTCTGACTCTTTGTGACCTCATGGACTGTAGCCCACTAGGCTCCTCTGTCCGTGGAATTCTCCAGCCAAGAATATTGGAATGGGTTGCATTTTCTTCTCCAGGGGGCCCAGGGATTGAACTCGTGTCTCCTAGACTGGCAGGTAGATTCTTTTACCACTGAGCTACCTGCTGCTGCTGCTAAGTCACTTAAGTCATGTCCAACTCTGTGTGACCCCATAAATGGCAGCCCACCAGGCCCTTCTGTCCCTGGGATTCTCCAGGCAAGAATACTGGAGTGGGTTGCCATTTCCTTCTCCAACACATGCATGCATGCTAAGTCGCTTCAGTCATGTAAGACTCTGTGCGACCCTATGGACAGCAGCCCACCAGGCTCCTCTGTCCACAGGATTCTCTAGGCAAGAATACTGGAGTGGGTTGCCATTTCCTTCTCTGACTGGGAAGCCCCATAACATAAGGATTAATGGAAGAACTAAAAAGCCTGAAATCGATGGAAGTAATAGGTAACTCTTGTGTTTTTAATGAGGGAGAATGGAAAAATAACGATCATTAAATCCTTTAAGGCTAGGCATTTGGCTTCAGCATGCTGTGGTGCCTGCTAAGTTGCTTCAGTCTCGTCCAACTCTGTGTGACCCCATGAATGTAGCCCACCAGGCTCTTCTGTCCATGGGATTCTCCAGGCAAGAACACTGGAATGGGCTGCCATTTCCTTCTCCAGGGGATCTTCCTGACCCAAGGATTGAACCTGTGTCTCTTACATCTCCTGTACTGCGAGGAAGGCTTTTTTTTTTTTACCACGAGTGATACCTGGAAGCCCCAGTGCTGTGGTGAAGAGCTTCAATTTAACCATATTCCTCATGCTTTTGAGTATTTATGCTGAAACTTCAAATATACGGTAATGTTTATATATGTTTACATACAATGAAGAATAACAAATCTTTTGAATTTACTTAGATGAAAGCCAATTAGGAGAAGATTTAACTCTGGAAAGTAAAAGCACCAAAATGTAGCTTAGTTGAATAGAGAAAGTAATTTTCAAAGCATAATCTTCCTACTTTCATGAACTTCTTAAAGGTTCACCTCTAAAGGCCTTAAGTTAAAATTAAAAAAAAAAAAAAATCTTAATGATAATTAAGGCTACCTACAACTCCAAGCTACAAGAACCAGAGAATTTCTTGGAACTGAAAGAAGACTCACACCCACACTAGGGTAAATCTAATGGTTCAATTTGACCCCACCTTCCCCAGATCTCACAAACACAGACTCGCCTCAGAGACTCCCCGAGCTAACAACAGAGGTTCCCTAGAATTACAGAGCAAGGGACAGTATCTCAAAAGTAACACTGTGCTCTGCACAGTCGTGTCTGACTCTTTGCGACTCCATGGACTATAGCCCACCAGGCTACTGTGTCCATGGGATTTTTCAGGCAGTACTGGAGTAGGTTGCCATGCCCTCCTCCAGGGGATCTTCCCGACCAGGGACTGAACTCATGTCTCCTGCACTGGCAAGCGGATTCTTTACCACTGCGCCACCTGGGAAGCCCCTCGAAAAGAATGCTGTAAGTTAAGCCAACAGTTCTACAGTAACTTTATAGTAACGTTGATAATAACAACGTGGATCAAAAGGGTTTTTTTAAGGTAGAGAAGAACAACCCTACCCTTTGGAATTAAAGCAGAAACGGCAAAATCTTAACTATTAACACAGCAAAAAAGAAAGAAAGAAAAAGGTAATTATAACTCTTAGAAAATGCAAGGAAATGAAAAGCTCAGAATTATCTAAAAGAACCAGAAATTACACTCACATTTTCTTCTCTAAAGAGAGATATTCATATTATGGATGATGGAAATTTCTATTTTTATCAAAAAGTGGGAAATCTGCCTTGGTCTGTTATATCTGAATTCAAGATAGTTTCAAGCTACTCACACAAATGAAATATATTAAGCACATAAAATACATAAGTATAAACAATTCATATGTTTTTATAAAGATTTTTAAGAAAGGTTCAGAGACAGAGCTGAAAACTATGAAGGTGTTACAGCAGAATATCTAACTTCAACTGACATGAATGGCTAGTGGTAAAAACTGCACTGGGATTAGCTCTGCACAGTGGGTGGTGACAATCCAGCCTATGTATGCACAGTTACCACACACTGCTCTGTTTTCTGTGTAGCGTCTATTTCGTGTGACCACCTTAATCTCAAAACATGAGCAATGTCTATTACTAACCACAAGTCTAATTGAGGAATATGAAGTTTATATTGGTATGCTCTGTTTTCCAGAACAGCAATTGGCATGACTGGGGGAAAGATGTCCTCACTAAACCAGTAAATAAAATCAGCAAAGAAAATGCATCCGTGAAGCAACCAAAATGTCAGCCCACATATAGCTTAGAAATGTCTTCAAAATTCAACACCAAGACCAACGATGTTCTTTCTGAGGTTTAACTTGGCATTGGGCTGATTACCCGGGGACTGGAGTTTCCTGCCGGATGAAGGACAAACACACCAACTGGGCATGGTGCGCTACTTGCTGCTTTGTTAAAAAACAATGCCGATTGCAACATTCTTTGTCTCCCCCCACCAGATGCCTGACATTTCTGGCTTAAGACCTTTTGGGTCTAATAAATAACTCCATTTCTAACGACAGAGGTTTCTTTCATTGACGGATTTATTAAATAAATAAGCAGTTCATCGGTTTACAGAATGTGTTATTTCACACAACTTAATATGAAAGAACTGGCAGGTGGTACTGTAAGAACCATCAGTAGTAGGAACTGTTTCATAGATGACCAACCTAATCTACATCTGGAACACTGCCACCCTTTATGAGGTTTTTCCATATAACACATTCAGAGTTTTAGTGATCGTCTACTCAGGGTGTTTATGAAATCCTTGTGCAACTTTCGGCATGACCTATCCCACTGAACTATATTTTATGGGACTGTGTTAAAACTGCTGTGTATTCATCCGGACCACATTCTTTAAAGGAACTTCAAGCCAGGACCATGAGTGCAATTTATGAAATCACTCAGCAGCAGCTGGAGAATGTTTTCAATGAGGTGGAAAATCAGACTGAAGGTTGATCACCAAAAAATGGTGGCTATGTTGAAGTCTATAAATTAAATGGCAGAGTTAAAGTCTTACTCACACTGATTTAAGTAATTTTTATTTTTTTTTCTGCTACAAATACAACAAAGATAAAGGTTTAATGTTAACGTGGAAATTTTTTTTAAATATCCAATATGGCTATGATGTTATACATTTCTATTAGAAATTTTATTGTTTTTCCCATGTCAGAAGACTAACAGCAACTCATTAGAAAATGTTTTACAGCATCCTAAAGAGCTAAAGTATATTTTAGAGATCATTGGTTCTCCAATTGACCTAGACCATATCTATAAAAGTGTACTATTTATAAAGATGCAGTTTTATAAGCAAACCATTTCCTAATGGGTTGTGAAAGGAGAAAAATCAATGCAAGAGAGAGACTGGTTAACATGTTAGAATGTGGCTTGATGCAACATAGGAACCTGGATTTGATCCTGGAACAGAAAAAGGACATTAGGGGGCAAAGTGGTAAAATCCAGATAAAGCCTGTGGTTTAGTTACTAGTTTTATACCAATATTAACTTGGGGCCTCCCTGGTGGCTCAGTCGGTAAGGAGATTGCATGCAGTGCAGGAGACCTGGGTTCAATCCCTGGGTTGGGAAGATCCATTGGAGAAGAAAACAGCAACCCACTCTAGTATTCTTGCCTGAAGAATCCCAAGGACAGAGGACCCTGGTGGGCTACAGTCCATGGGGTTGAAGAGTCAGACAAATCCAATTTGTATCCACAGTTCAAATCCTTCTACCACACTTCTGATTATGATATTTTTATCCCTAAGGCTTCTTTCATACATTCTAACAGACCATTAAGAAATATTCTGAATCACTAATCAAATAGTATACTTTAAACTTGGTCTAACACACCATTCCATAGAAGATAAATAGTCTTTAAAATTTTTTTGCTGAGAAGCCTTTTTTATATTGGGCCAGTTGCTATAAGCCACGCAGGGTGATGGCAATTTTGTTAGCATAGTGCTAGCATGGACTAAAACAAGTAGCTTATAAACAGGCAATTGAGCAGAATTCTGGGTTCAATTACTATGAACAAATTAAACACAGTACCTATGGGTCTTTACATAATACTCTAAAATGTGAAATGACATGATCCTGGTTCCACCTCTATCAGTATCTCTAGAAGCAGTTTCTTCTCCTTTCACCTTTGTTTTTCCTAGGCTCATCCTGATTCATTACTGCCTGACTAGATTATTGCAAATGGCTTCCAAAAATCCTTCATGTCTTGAACCTATTTCCTCTACAGACCATGTCCTATATGGTGACCATAATGCTGTCCTTAAAACGTGTTTGGGACTTCCCTGGTAGTCCAGGGGCTAAGACTCCACACTTCCAATGCAGGGGGCCAGGGTTTGATCCCTGGGTTCTATCCCTGGTCAGAGAACTAGGCAATGGCACCCCCACTCCAGTACTTTTGCCTGAAAAGTCCCATGGACGGAGGACCTGGTGGGCTGCAGTCCATGGGGTCGCTGGAGTCGGGCACAACTGAGCAACTTCACTTTCACTTTTCACTTTCATGCATTGGAGAAGGAGATGGCAGCCCACTCCAGTGTTCTTGCCTGGAGAATCCCAGGGACGGGAGGCCTGGTGGGCTGCCGTCTATGGGGTCGCACAGAGTTGGACACGACTGAAGCAACACAGCAGCAGCAGAGAACTAGATCCCACATACTACAACTAAGACCTGGGGCATCCAAATAAATTAAAAACAAACAAAAACATGTATTTGATCATTTCACTCTGTGCACACAGGAAGAAAAGACTTTCTAAGTATTTGAAAATCAAAGTTCAACAACTTTAGTAAAATATTCAGAGACCCAACGCCCTCTCCCACTGCTGCCCCTCGTCTGGTCCCAACCACCTTTCAGGTAGCACTTCTCAGTATATTTCATCATTTGCTCTGAAAAGCATAAGCTTTCACTTATCTGCTTAATATTTCTTAAGTTTTGAACTGATTACTTTCTCACCTAGTTTTGTTTTCAAGAGAAAATTCATGCTTGACAGGATGATAGTGATCCCATCACTTCATGGCAAATAGGTGGGGAAACAATGGAAACAGTGACAGACTTTACTTTCTTGGGCTCCAAAATCAGTGCAGATGGTGACTACAGCCATGAAATTAAGACATGCTTGCCCCTTGGAAGAAAAGCTATGGCCAACCTAGACAGCACATTAAAAAGCAGAGACATTACATTGCCAACAAAGGTCTGCCTAGTCAAAGCTATAGTTTTTTTAGTAGTCATGTATGGATATGAGAATTGGACCATAAGGAAAGTTGAGAGCTGAAGAATTGATGCTTTTGCATTGTGGTGCTGGAGAAAACGCTTGAGAGTCCCTTGAAATGAAAGGAGATCAAACCATTCAATTATAAAGGGAATCAGTCCTGAATATTCACTGGAAGGACTGATGCTGAAGCTCCAATACTTTGGCCACCTGATGCGAAGAACTGACTCATGGGAAAAGACCTTGATGCTGGGAAAGACTGAATGCAGGAGAAGGGGACAACAGAGGATGAGATGGTTGGATGGCATCACTGACTCGATGGACATGAGTTTGAGCAAGCTCTGGGAGTTGGTGATGGACAGGGAAGCCTGGTGTCCTGCAGTCCATAGGTCACAAAGACTCGGACACAACTGAGAGACTGAACTGAACTGAACTGAGGATGATAGCACATGTCTACATTTTAAGCCCAATCATTCAGAACAGGTCATCAGCTCTGATCAGGACTGGAGGAGGAGGAGGAGGAGAGAGACTGACATCCAGTGCACCTTTGAAGAGGTCAAATATGACAATGTAGGCAATTTTTTTCTCTATAACAGGAATGAACTAGCTGAGTATGGATGCCATTAAAAATAAGTAGGTCTAAAGGTAGAGAAAGGAAAAGAAGTTGGGATGAGACAAGATCGTCTGCTTAGCAAGAGGGCTAGGAGGAAGCTCAAGAAGAGGTGAGTCAGTCCGTCAGTCTCTGTGGGCACATTAGCTCAGTGGTTCTAACCTTGGCTGAACACTGGAATCACCTGGGAAGTGTCTCACCAAGTGAAGTGTACTCTAGGATAATCACATCAGAACCTTTCGAGGTAGAATGAGGGTCGGAGCATTCCTTCCTCTGCAGTTTTTTAGAAGAGTTTCAGAAGGAGAGGTGTTAACTCTTCTCTAAATATTTGATTCAATTCACTGTGAAATCATCTGGTCCTGGACTTCTGCTGCTGGAGACCATATGGCCGAGTAATCCCAGTCCTGGGCATATATCCAGAGAAAACTACCATGCACGCCAATGTTCACTGCAGCATTCTTTACAATAGCCAAGACAGGGAGGCAACCTAAATGTCCACTGACAGGTGAATGGATAAAGATGTTGAGGTACATATATATATACACAATGGAATATTACTCAGCCATGTAAAAGAATGCCATCTGCAGCAACATGGGTGGAGCTAGAGATTATCATACTAAGAGAAGTAGGTCAGACAAAGACGGATACTATACGATATCACTTATATGTAGAATCTAATTAAAAATGATACAAATAAGCTTATCTACAAAACAGAAACAGAGCCATAAATGTTGAAAATAAACTTACAGTTATCAGAGGAAAATGGAGGAGGGATAAACTGGGAGACTGAGACTGACATATACACACGACTATATATAAAACAGATGACTAGTAAGGACGTACCGTATAACACAGGGAACTCTACTCAAGACTCTGTAATGACCTACATGGGAAAAGAATTTAAAAAAGAGTAGATATATGTGTATGTATAACTGATTCACTTTGCTGCACATCTGAAATTAACATTGTAAATCAACTATATTCTAATAAAAAACAATTCATCTTCAAAAAAACCCCACTGTTTATGGGTGGAACCAAGGCAGTGGTACGTTTAAGAACACCTTCAGGTAACTCCAGCATATAGACAAAGTTGACATACACTCTGTTAACATAAAGCTGATGAGAAAGGACCAAAAAAGAGAGATGACATTTCAGATGATTCGAAAGCAACAATGCATTATAGTTCCCATACACATAGCTAGAATTTTCTTCCAATACTCTTAGTAGCCTGAGAGTGGGGGCAGATAAGGGGAAAGGTTGACTTTATCCAGAGCTGAAAACAGACAGAGATCAAAATAACTGGGAGACTTAATCTCACAAGACTGCAGTGATTGATCACAGGGTTCAAGCTAGATAAGAAGTCAGGAAGTCACTGAAACAGAGTTTTGAACCAGTTAGATGAGCAAGCAGGAACAGTGGCGTGAAACGGGGACAACACAACATCAAAGAAGAGAATTCCTGGGTTTAAGATTTAAGATTTCTTAAATGATCACTCAGAGTGATGCATTTAAGAGGATGCATCACTCTGAGTGATCGTATAATCGAGAGCAAGGCCACAACAGAGAACTGCTGGAGTAGAAAAGGAAGGTCATCAGCATACAAAGTCTTGGAGAACAAGGGACTGAGGTGAGGGTGTTAGCTGGGGCCTCACCATGACCGTTAGACTTACCTAAGCTGACTACAGCCAAGTCCAAGGGCCTTGTCAATCTGGAGCACAGTCTGGAGCGAGTGGAGGATGGTGCTTTTATTGATGAGGTAGAAGAGAAACGGACTGAATGGTAGCTGCAGAATGACAACTCTGATCACAGAAGCCAAGTCCTAAGTGCACACACCAAGAACAATCAGGTTCCATCTGAGAGGGCCAAATCATCCCAGAGAAAGGAAAAAAACAGAGGAGCATCTTTTCATATCTGTATTTGTTCACGTCATCCACAGCCATTGTTCATCAATGGCTCCCTCTGCTTTTGAGACAAAGACATCATCAGGGCCCACAAGGTCCAGCATGGGCTGGGTCTGCCTAACTCTCCATCCTCATCAAGATCCCCCCTCCTCCTGGCTCCCTGCACATCAGCCTAAGGGTGTCTTTTGATTCACCAAAAGTGTTACACACCCTCCCACCAAAGGGATATATTGATTTGCTGTTCCCTCAGTCTAGAACCATCCCACAGAAAAAGAAATTCAACACAGCAAAATGGTTGTCTGAGGAGGCCTTACAAATAGCCAAGAAAAGAAGAGAAGCTAAGGAAAAGGAAAAAAGGAAAGACAGACCCATCTGAATGCAGAGCTCCATATACCAAGGAGAGATAAGAAAGTCTTCCTAAGGGAACAATGCAAAGAAATAGAGGAAAACAGTACAACTGGAAAGACTAGAGATCTCTTCAAGAAAATGAGAGATATCTAGGGAACATTTCATGCAAAGATGGGCTCAATGAAGGACAGAAATGGTATGGACCTAACAGAAGCAGAAGATATTAAGAGGTGGCAAGAAAACACAGGGGAACTATTCAAAAAAGATCTAATGACCCAGATAACCACGATGGTGTGATCACTCATCTAGAACCAGACATTCTGGAGTGTGAAGTCAAGTGGGCCTTGGGAAGCTTCACTACAAACAAAACTAGTGGAGGTGATGGAATTCCAGCTGAGCTATTTCAAATCCTAAAAGATGATGCTGTGAAAGTGCTGCACTCAATATGCCAGCAAATTTGGAAAACTCAGCAGTAGCCACAGGATTGGAAAAGGTCAGTTTTCATTCCAATCCCAAAAAAGGGCAATGTCAAGGAATGTTCAAACTACCACACGATTGCACTCATTTTACATGCTAGCAAGATCATGCTCAAAATCCTCCAAGCTAAGCTTCAACAGTATGTGAACCAAGAACTTTCAGATGTACAACCTGGATTTAGAAAAGGCAGAGGAAACAGAGATCAAATTGTCAACATCTGTTGTATTACAGAAAAAGCAAGGGAATTCCAGAAAAACATCTACTCCTGCTCCATTGATTATGCTAAAGCCTTTGACTGTGTGAATCACAACAAACTATGGAAAATTCTTTTTTTTTTATTTTATTTTATTTTTTTAATTTTATTTTATTTAACTTTACAATATTGTATTGGTTTTGCCATATATCAAAACGAATCTGCCACAGGTATACATGTGTTCCCCATCCTGAACCCTCGAGATAGGAATGCCAGACCACCTTAACTGCCTCTTAACAAAAGTGTACGCAGGTCAAGAAGCAACAATTAGAACTGAACATGGAACAACAAACTAGTTCAAAACTGGGAAAGGAGTACGTCAAGGCTGTATGTTGTCACCCTATTCATTTAACTTATATGCAGAGAACATCATACAAAATGCTGGGCTGGATGAAGCACAAGCTGGAATCAAGATTACTGGGAGAAATATCAATAACCTCAGATATGCAGATGATACCACCCTTATGGTAGAAAGCCAAGAGGAACTAAAGAGCTTCTTGATGAAGGTTAAAGAGGAAAGTGAAAAAGCTGGCTTAAAACTCAGCATTCAAAAAACAAAGATTATGGCATCCAGTCCCATCACTTCATGGCATATAGATGGGAAAACAGTAGAAACAGTGAAAGACTTTATTTTCTTGGGCTCCAAAAATCACTGCAGGCAATGACTGCAGCCATGAAATTAAAAGACACTTGCTCCTTGGAAGAAAAGCTATGACCAATCTAGACAGCATATTAAAGAGCAGAGACACTACTTTGCAACAAAGGTCCATCTGGTCAAAGCTATGGTTTTTCCAGTTGTCATGTATGGATGTAAGAGTTGGACCATAACAAAGGCTGAACGCTGAAGAATTGATGCTTTTGAACTGTGGTGTTGGAGAAGACTCTTGAGAGTCCTCTGGATTGCAAGGAGATCAAACCAGTCAATCCTAAAGGAAATCAACTGTTTCTATTCATTGGAAGGACTAATGCTGAAGCTCTAATACTTTGGCCAAACTTGATGCAATGAGCCAACTCACTGGAAAAGACCCTGATGCTGGGAAAGATTGAAGGCAGGAGGAGAAGGGGACAAAAGAGGACAAGATGGCCGAATGGCATCAGCAACTTGATGGACATGACTTTGAGCAAACTCTGGGAGTTGGTGAAGGACAGGGAAGCCTGGTGTGCTACATCCACGGGGTTGCAAAGAGTGACTGAACAACAACACAGTCTGGAACCCTCCCCAACCAGTTGACCTGTACACGTTTTCACCTTCTTTGAGGGAAGACTTCCTCAAACTTCCTCACTTGGTCATCTGTTATAGTACTTACTGATGCTATAGGTTTACACTTAATCAGCTGATCATACAATTAATGTTTATCTCTCCAACTGGACTGTGCGTTCTGTGAGGGCACAGCCTGTTTTCTACCATAATCACCATTTATTCCCAAATGCCTAGCGAAGTGCCTGGCATATAGTAAGCCCACTGTGGATGCTGTCTGTCTAATTAGTAAGTGAATAAATATATGAATGAATACGTAAATGAACATAGTGAAAAGGTCGATGGGATTTTGATACTATTCTTATACAGCCAGAAATATCATTTTTCAAGGGCTTCCTATATGCCATCTATGACTACTCATTTCATCCATGCATCAACCTCAAAGATAGGTTTTATCACCTCAGTTTTATAAATAAGGAGATCAACCCTCAAAGAGATTAAATGACTTACCTTCTGTCCCCACCAGAGAAGTACCAGAGCCAAAACATTCTTAGGCAGAGGTACTCTATCTGCATGTAGAGCTGACCTTAGGGGTTCAGTTCAGTTCAGTCGTTCAGTCGTGTCCGACTCTTTGCAACCCAGTGAATCACAGCACGCCAGGCCTCCCTGTCCATCACCAACTCCCGGAGTTCATTCAGACTCACGTCCATCAAGTCAGTGATGCCATCCAGCCATCTCATCCTCTGTGGTCCCCTTCTCCTCCTGCCCCCAATCCCTGCGGATACCTTCAGTTCAGGCCAAATTATTTTTCAAAGAAAGCAACTTCAGATGTGCACACAGATGTGACTATGTATCAGTTTGACTGGCTTCGAGCTGGTGCTCTTCACCCTGACATTTTACAATAGAATAAAGGCCCTGAGAGCTGGACACTGGGTCGACAGAAGATAACTAACAGATTTCAACGGAAAGCTCGATAACAATTACAGTAAGGACAGTAGCCAAAATTCCAGTGGGCAGTCACAGAAGATCAGAGAGAGGAGGAAGCAGCAGCACCAAAGGCTGATTCACTCACTCTGCAGAGATCTTTCCTGAAGTGGAAGGGGATTTTCATTCCAGGGGAGACCAGTTCTTGCTAATGATAAAAGTCTTCCTTATCCTCTGGGAAAAAATTCCTACATCGACATTTAGTACTTAAATAGATGGGGTTTCCCAGGTGGCACTAATGGTAAAGAACCCATCTGCCAATGCAGGAGACATAAGAGATGCAACCTTGACCCCTGGGTCAGGAAGATCCCCTGGAAGAGGTCATGGCAACCCACTCCAGTATTGTTGTCTTGAGAATCCCTTGGACAGAGGAGCCTGGAGGGCTACGGTCGCAAAGAGTCTGACACAACTGAAGCAACTTAGCGCGTGCACACACACACACATGTTCAAATACATGAACATATTTTTAAGGAAAAGCTGGGTTCTAATGACAGGAACCCCTGTGGCTCACAGTCCTGCACAAGCAGAGTGGTCATTATCTGGTAACACTACTAGACTGTCTCCTTGACCTTGCAAACCGAATCCCAGCTTGCCACAATGGCAGGTTCAAAGCACATGAACCTCTATATACACGCAGAATACATGAGAAAAGAACTTTCACATTTTTCTTCTATCTACTTTTGATCAAAAATCTAAATAAGAGAAGAGATAAAAAGTGCCACAAACTTAGTGGGTTAAAATAATGGAAATTTATTCTCTAACAAGAATCCGCCTGCCAGTGCAAGAGATATGGGTGTGATCGCTGGGTCAGGAAGATCCCCTGGAGAAGGACATGGCAACCCACTCCAGTATTCTTGCCTGGAGAATTCCATGGACAGAGGAGCCTAGTGGGCTATAGTCCACTGGGTTGCAAAGAGTTGGCCATGACTGAGCGCGCACACACACACACTTCTCTAACAATTCTAGAAGTTTGAAGTCTGAAACCAAGTGTCAGCAGGGCCCTGCTCTCTCTGGAGTCTCTAGGGAATGACCCTGTCTTTCTTCTTCCCAGCTTAGAGTGGCTGCTGGCAATCCCTTGGGGTTCCTGCATTGCTCCAACCTCTGCCTTCATCATCACATGACGTTTTTCTCTCTGTATCTGTCTCTGTGTTCAGATTTCCCTCTTTTTTTTTTTTTTAAGGACACTGGTCACTGGAGGAAGGCTCACTCTAATGAGTATGAGCTCATCTTAACTTGAGAGCTTGAGTACATCTGCAAAGACTCGATTTTCAAATCAGATCACATTCAGAGATACCAGACGTTAGGTCGTATCTTTTTGGGGGACACAGTCAAGCCACAACATATGCTAACCATTAGTTCTTTCAGAGTTTAAATGCTACTTCTCTGCAAATGGAGATTACTAGAAGGCAGCATACCTGCACCCAGTCCACCCAATTTACTTTAGTGAAGGCTTTTAGTCCTTTGGTAGTATTTCCTTTATTTATATCAAAAGTTTAAATAAATACATGAAAAATATTAGCAGCTTCTACAAAATCACAACTGAACACAACAAACATTATATTTTTTAAAAAAACCTTTTAACAATTACCATGAGAACAGTCTATTTCTCCTGATGACAATGAAGAGTTTTCTTTTGTTCGCAAGTTAGGAAGCTTAGCAGTCTGCATTCTAGTGGTCTGCTTATAATCGGGGTGTGTGTGTGTGTGTGTGTGTGTGTGCGTGCGTGCTTAGTCGCTCAGTCATGTCAGAATACTACTCTAGTCTGGGGCAGTATTTCTCAAATGTTGGTGTGTGTAAAAACCACTGGGTGAGAGGGTTAGGGAGGGAGATGAATAAAACCCCAGGTGCCTGGACCCCACTCCAAACCAACAAAATGAGAACTGGTAGGGATGAGACTCAGGCATATGTGCTGGTGACAAGCGTCCACGCTAACTGATGAACACTAAGCTTGAGTACTACCAGGCAGGGCGTTCACACCCCCTTTCCCCCTTTATTCTCAGGGGTGAGTTCCTGTCCTTTATTGCAAGCCATTAGAGACCCTATGTTTGCATTTAAATTTAAGATTAACAAGCAATTTCTAAGCATTCTACTTTTGAACTACTCATTCGAAATGGAACGTCTGACTGTATTTTAGGTCCTGCAGCACTTTTTCCCCAAAGATGACATATATTCTCGAACAGATGGCTCTATCTATTTCATCCTCTCCATGTCCCTCTGTGGTACACTGGAGGAAGAAACTGTTTCTCCATTCAAAGATGAAAAATAAAGGCTCAGATCCAAGTCAAACTGAGTATTTATTAAACACCTTTCGTATGCAAGATACTGTTAAATGTCACCTCACCAGGACACACTAGGACTTGGGAGGCGGATCCCTGAATCCGGAGAGGTTAGTGCAGCTCTGCAGCACTTACTAGCCCACTGATCCACCAGCTCCTGTTTGCACAGAATCAAACAGTCTAGACAGCTTAATTATTTTAATTGATCAGTATAAGTTGTCATGAACAATTCTGAAAAGGAGCTCTAAGTTCAAGTACTTTCTTCTTTCCACATTATTTTTCTCATCTTCATTGCATATGTAAAAATTAACTAAAACCTCTCAACTTGAAGATAATAAGGCATTATAAGGTACTACAGTCACTAAAGGAAAAAAATTAATATATATATATATATATTAGCTCCTATGGCCTTCTATAGTTGAAACTATCTGAAAAAACCCTAGAGTTGAAGTCTTTTGTGAAATCCCTTGTGAGACTCAACTGTTGACTGTGGTTAGAATACATTCAAAAGTATAATCAGATTGCGTCACCACCATCACCTGCTGGAGGCGCGCTGAAGGCACATGTGCCTGGGAGGCTAAAGCTGGTTCATTGTACTACACTCTCATGTGGGCTTGCCAGAGAGATTAGTCACCATTTTGCAGCTGGTTTCAAATTCAGTTGCTGCGATACAAGTGCAGATGCAATGGCTTACCCTAATTATGTTGCTCCAGTTTAATCTTTCCATTTGTAGTATACATACTATCTACTGGATCAAATTCAAGACTCTGGAAATTGGTTTCAAACAGAAGAGACTTCAAAATCACACATTTGTGACCCTCCCCTCCAGCTTGCTAATCACATTGCATCATCGTGTCTTTTGGATCCTCTGAATCCATCCCAAAGGTGTTTTTAGCTAAGCCATTACTGAATCTTGCTAGCAAAAAGGCAGGAAAAACTCTCCTTAAAAAACATTTGTTTTGGTTTAAAAATAAAATAAAATTAAAAAAAATAATAAAATTAAATTAAATAAAAAAAAAATAAAAGCTTATAACCTATCATAAAAAAAAAAAAAACACATTTGTTTTAATAAAAGTTATGTTATCTCCAAAGACACTCTTTGACGTTAAAAAGTTCTTTCCACTTTCTCTCTGCTTGGAACGAACATACTAGCAAATCCTACGGAAGTTCATCTTAATCAGTGGTTTGTAAACTTGACTGATAATCAAAGACACCCTACAAGATTTAGGGGAAAAACAGATTTCTCGGCTTCATCAACCTACTGAGTCATGACTTAAAGAGAGTTAAAATTATCTATAAGCTAAACAAAGCTTATGCTGGTACTGCTTCTGAGAATCATATTGAAAGAAAGAGATGAACAAGCTTCTGCCTATTTCAGGCAGGTCTTTTTGCTGCTTGTTGTTATAAGTAATAAAGGCCTTGTGTCAAGAATGATATCTAGACACAAAATAAATAAATTAGAAATTTGGGAGTAACATTTACACACTACTACATATCTAAAACAGATAAACAAGGACCTACTCTATAGAGCAGAGAACTGTACTCAGTATTTTCTAATGAATATAATAATCTAAATGGAAAAAGAATCTGAAAAAGTACATATATATACACACATATATATAAATGTGTGTGTAACTGAATCACCTTGCTGTACACCAGAAACTGACAGGCTGTAAATCAACTACACTTCAATTTAAAAAATTAAAGAATAAAGAATATCTATACAAAGATTTGAGGTCAACTGGAACCTTCAAAACCAAATATTAATAAAATACTAGAATCATTAGATCCACAGAAGATAATCAGACAAGAGGCACCAAGAGGATATTTCTGGAAAGTGAACAATAATGATGAGGAATAAAACACCTATTTCTAAACAGTCTTAATTTCCTAGACATCTATTTCACCTTGCTGGATGCATACAGTTTTTTTTATCAAGATAACTTAAAAGTATGACTTTGAAGGTATACATTTTAAATTTTAGACTATTCATCTCTACTCTCCTGTTTCTTAGTAATTCATTCATTTCACACTAGCATTGTGAAGGAAGTGCTAAACAAGAATAAACAAATTATGTGCACACCATGTGTACCATACCACATATGACATTATAAAAAATTAAAATAGTTTTATGATTATTTAAGTATAAGAAATTTGTATCAATGTATTTCAAAATCCATTAGGGGGCTTTCCAGGTGGCTCAGTAGTAAAGAACCCGCCTGCCAATGCAGGAGACCCCGTTTCAATCCCTGGGTCAGGAAGATTCCCCTGGAGAAGGAAATGGCAACTCACTCTAATATTCTTGCCTGGAGAATCCATGGACAGAGGAGCCTGGCAGGCTACAGTCCATGGGATGGCAAAAGAGTTAGACAAGACCTAGCAACTAAAACAACAAAATACTATTAGGGATAAAGATAATACAATTAAGTTAGAATGGACACATTATTTGGAAAAATCACTCAAGTTCCAAATATTTCTCTTCCCCAAATGAATGATGCCAGTTTTACTTCATTATTTGATCTAAAATTTATAATTACGCAAAAATATGAAGTTATTAATAAATGTTCTGTTACAACAGGTTAGTCAACACACTGCTTAAGTAATCCAACAGTGTTAATTCTAAAAACTGGATTTCCCCAAAGACTAAAAGCTATACAACTATGCTAAATAGAACCTTTTACTTCCTCTGTTTAATTTTCTAAAATTAAACCATTAAACAAGTTTAATTAATACAGTTTTCCTAAACAGACTTTCATATGAATGACAAAATGTTAATCTGATAATTATTTATGACCAGTTATAAACTTATGCATACACAGAAGTGGCAGAATTTAAACAAAATCCTGAGGTCAAATTTTTAATTCACCCTCTCATCTAGATCACAGTTCCTGATCCATACAATTACAAATTAATATACAAATGTTATTTAACATTTTATTTGTTCAAAATATAAATTATTTTCCAAACACATCATATTGTCTATATCCTAGAGTGGGAAAAATAAATGAATTTAATACAGCAGAGGCCATCTTATCCAGTGATTGGAATTATTTCATTTAATAAAAATATAGATAAATAGGAAATCATTTAAAAAAAAAAGCAAGCACACTTTAGATATTACATTTTTCTTTAAAATAAATAAATAATGTCCATTTAATAAAGTGGATAGTTTGAATTTCTTTAGAAGAAATACAATTTTCCTGGCACTGATCCTTCCTATATATTAATACTGAACGCTGTTGTTCAATACAACACAGTGCTATGTCTAGGGTCTCTCCACGATATGAGTAATTTTTGGCTCTGGATTGCTCGTATATCCTCCTCATCATCATATTGAATCCATTCTTTTCTGTCACAACCTATATGGTTTCTACATCATCCACAATTTTATCTAAAAAAACTCTATTGGACAATCAGTCTTTTACCAATTGACAAAAGTCTTCAATTTGAGATAATTAAAAACATACATACAACACCACCAAACTATGTCCTTCAGAATCTCCTTGTAATTCAGGATATTATTAGGTTACAGTTTTCACCAAGGTTCTGGAAATGCTTAAATGGAAATTTCACCCTCTATCACTATACTATTTCTCAAATGTCTGATGTCACCTATTTTATATGACTGCTTACTCTGTCTTATACTTTTCTCAAAATTCTTTTTACCATATATACTCTTTAAACAATCCAAAAATCTGATTCAAAGGTCAGAGCAAGAACATTACATTCAATGGCAAAACTATGGCTTTTAGGTCACTTTCTCTAAGGTCCTCCCTAGGACAGGGATGAGAAGTAACTTAATGTGTCATTTCAGGTAAGTTTATTTACAAGTGTTTCTATGCCGATGGTACATATTAATGGGGAAAATTCTATAACTAATTTAGAATCCATCTGGCTGAAAAACTAAAAAAAAAAGTATAATGTATATTTCTCTAAAGTTTTAGCATTTGTGATTTGCCTATAAAAAGAAGCTTTAGCTTGTTAATTCTAGTTGTACTGCTGCCTACAGCAACTGTAATTCCCTTTCAATTTTTTTTACTCTATTGCCGCATGCTCCGCTTTTTTATATCATTTTTGAGAATGGTTTCAACTATCTGGTACAATGAGCCTGCAATAAAACTGTGCTTATCAATAAGGACGAAAATCATTTGTAAGGTTTTGAACAACAGGTTGATTAGAAGAAAATTTCTCCATGCAAGTGCCCAATACCCCAACAACTGACTTTTCCCCAACTTTCACGCATCTGGTAGTTGACTTAACTTTCGTACGGGAGAAGATTGGAAGCCAAGGCCTTTATTTGCACAAGACCCACACATTTGGAGAAGGAAATGACAACCCACTCCAGTGTTCTTGCCTGGAGAATCCCAGGGACGGGGGAGCCTGGTGGGCGGCTGTCTCTGGGGTCGCACAGAGTGGGACACAACTGAAGCGGCTTAGCAGCACTCATTTGAGTTCTGAGACTTCCTTAGTAAGCCCATCGTACAATTCACTACACACAGTATCCAATTGTTTTTAAGCAGATGAGAACTTAAGAGATATTTGCAAATCAGTCTGATGTAGATCCCTAGATTCTATTAACTCGGCCACGCCTAAGTTGACAGTTTCTTTTTTTTTATTTTAGCAATTAAACTATAATGATTATTTTCAAAATATTTAGCAGTGTTTTTGTAGAAACAGTAACTCCTTTTTTATACTCACATATTTTTAATTCAATTGTGCAACTGTAGTAACAAACACACATATTTAGGAGCAAAGAGGGTGACATTTAGACAGGACACCACGCTGAAGAAGTGATGAAGGAGAAATGAAAAATCCTTTCTGAGTTTACAAATCTTTGTCAAGGACCAATCCTATATTTCCAATTCTTATTTCAAAGATATACTTGTATCACAATGTTTTGAAATAAAGGTTTCCAAAGAAATCTGCCAAGTACTGATCTTTTTTGACTTATGATGGGGTTATGGCCCAACAAACCCCTTGCAAATTGAGAATATCATTTGTATCAGAAGCGCATTTATAATACAGCTAACCTACTGAACATCACAGCTTAGCCCAGCCTACCTTAAATGTGCTCAGTACACATTTAGCTAATAGTTGGGCAAAATCACATAACACAAAGCCTGCTTTATAATAAAGTACTGAATTTCTCATATAATTTATTAAATACTATACTGAAAGTGAAAAGCAGACTGGCTGTATGAACACAGGATGGTTGTACGTGGTTGTTCACCCTCATGATCGCATTGCTGACTGGAAGCTGAACGGCTCACAGTCACCCAGGATCAAGGAAGAGTATCATGTTGCAGCTCTTAGCCCAAGAAAAGGCAAAAATTCAAAACCTGAAGTTCTGTTTCTACTGACTGCCTGTCATTTCCACAGCATTGTAAAGTCTAAAAATCCTAAAATTAGGGGCTGAATCTGTGTATAAGAAAAGTCAACAATGGAATTTTTAAATATAATTTTTACATAGTGAAACAAAACTCATTTTTCAAATACATTATGAATGCAATTTTTTCCATCTGGATACAGATAATATTGTTTCATTAATAATTAAAACTGACAATCTGAATTCTATCAGTTTAAACTAAAATAACTAATGCTGACCACCCGCAAAACTGTAAGCAGAGTAGGAGAACCTGGAAATGCTAACATAAACAGGTTAAAAAAAAAAATTCCAGTTTAATTGGATTACTGCTTTTTCTTTAACGACAACAACAGGTTTCATCTAATGTGTTACTTCAATGAATCAACAATGAAGATGGAAAGAATTTAAACAATAAAGTTAAGAATCCCCGAATGGAATTTCTAGCAGCATTTATAGAACAGGCATATTTAACTCCAGGCTTCACTGATACACAAGGACTCACTCAAGTAGCCAACCCACAACTGTACAAGGCTGTTCTGAAGACAGAACAATACCAAATAGGTCACTGTGCTCTGAAATCCTTACAGTACCAAACGTATTAGGCATTCTTACTAATACATATTAATTCTAATGTAAACCTTTTTCATTAAAGGTCTCATAATTTCTATTCCCAGGATTTTCCCAAATTCTTAATGACCAATGATAACTTTCTGAAAAGTATTCTAAGTAGTATTTCAATAAAGGTGGGTTCAGTAAAATATTCACTTCTGTAAACTCCTCCATGAAAAAAGGAGTTTTAAGCCAATCTAGAAAACATTAAATACTAGGAATCTAAATTAGATATTTTCTAGACACAGTAATATATTAAAGACTAAAACACGCTTATGAAATGTTCTCAATCATTTTAAGCCAAGCATTTCCCATACTTAAATTGAAACATGATTCTCCTTTATTACCAACTACTAACATCTTAAAAAATTAGTAAATGCTTATGTTTCCAATTTAACTTAAATACTAAGTTGTCTCTTATTCTGTCCTAACGTGAAAATGTTATGACAATTTTACATTTGAGACCCTTCGTCTTCCATGTTATACAAAACATGCTCTCACTGCTAATTCTGGGTAAACCTATATTAAGCTACATGGGGAACAACCAGCAATGGAGTCATCTAAAAACCAATTAAATAAACACAAGGTAATGCTCAAGTGTATGAAAGAAATGAAAACCAAACACATCAAAATTAATAGTATTCATAACAATAAAAGTTTTCATACAAAATATTTGAGAAAGGTCACAAAAATGTTAACAGAGGATTATGAAACTAAAACAACACAAAACAACCACTGTATCCTTGTGGTAAAAACTAATAATTTTGATCTTGAAATGAAAGTATCCAAGACAAAAAATGTGGCCAGGACTTACAAAGCTTGAGATGCTGAAAACATAGCTTTTGTAACATAAATGTGGGTTCAGTAAAATATTCACTTTTGTAATAGTGAATACAATAGTGAATCTGAAAACAGCAGATTTTCCTAACAACTGTCCATTTTCTAAAGTACAATGAATGTAAGTGGAGTGTAGAAATCTAACAAAACAGAATTTATTTTCAAAAAACTTAAAAATTATCTCTCACCTACAAATGTTCCATAAATGTTATGTACTAGGTCCATCTAGTCAAAGCTATGGTTTTTCCAGTAGTCACGTATAGATGTGAGAGTTGGACTATAAAAAAAGCTAAGCACTGAAGAATTGATGCTTTTGAACTGTGGTGTTGGAGAAGACTCCTGAGAGTCCCTTGGACTTCAAGGAGATCCGACCAGTCCATTCTCAAGGAGATCAGTCCTGAGTGTTCATTGGAAGGACTGATGTTGAAGCTGAAACTCCAATACTTTGGCCACCTGAGGCGAAGAGCTGACACATTTGAAAAGACCCTGATGCTGGGAAAGATTGAAGGTGGGAGGAGAAGGGGACGACAGAGGATAAGATGGTTGGATGGGCATCACTGACTCAATGGACATGAGTTTGAGTAAACTCCAGGAGTTGGTGATGGACAGGGAAGCCTGGCGTGCTGCAGTTCATGGGGTCGCAAAGAGTTGGACAGGACTGAATGACTGAACTGAACTGAGGCTGTGAATCACATCTCAACAAATGTAAAGACTATCATTTGGGCCATACTCTCTGATCACAATGTATTAAATTAAAAATCTTCACCAAAAAGATAACCAAATCAAAATATTTCCTATACTCGGAAATCTTAAGATATTTTTAAATAACTCAACAAACAATTACAAATTGAAAAATTTTAAACCACAAGCTAATGGAAATAACACAAATTAAAAACTGGAAAGTGATAATTGGCAGCAAATAGGAAATACAGAAATTTTAATAAATATATTAGAATATTAAGCAGTTTAAAAATGATGAGCCAAAAGTCAGCAACCAACTTAAGAATCTAAAGGTGAATGATTAGCAATAAAAACTCTGTAAAGATGGCTGCTACAAAAATCAACTACATGTTTTTATATTAGCAACAAAATAGAAAATGTAGTCTTTGAAAACATTTTTAGGATGACTATGCAGTGAACACCTCTCTCTGTTCCCACCACTCAATCTAAGAGATAGAATTTATGGTTAACCTTGAAGTCCCTTGATCTCACACTTCCTTACTCCCTCCTCAAAGGTGAATTCCACTCCCTAAATTCCATGTTTCCCATCTCTTTTTAGTGTATTATTATAGTCATTTTAGCTTAATACATTTTAGAATCATGTATATATGGAATGACAATCACAACATACATACAAATATTCTACAATTTGACTTTTTCATTGAACACTGTGTATCTGGGATATTGCTGCACATACCTTTAGTTCTTCATTTTTATTTGGCATTCCATTTTGTAAATATACCACAGTTTACATGATGATGAATATCTGGAGCTGTTTTTATGTTTTATTTTATCATTAGAAGCAATACTGTTTTGGACACTTAAAGGCAGAAAAAGAAAAAATAATAACCTTGGCCTAACACTTTGCATAAAACTTACTCAAAATGGGGCTTCCCTTGTGGCTCAGTGGTGAAGAATCCACCTGCCAATGCAGGAGATACGGTCCAGAAATATCCCACATGCCTTGGAGCAACTAAGCCCGTGTGCCACAGCTATTGAACTTGGGCTCTGAAACCTAGGAGCTGCAACTGCTGAACCCACGTGCTGCAACCACTGAAGCCTGTGAGCCCAGAGGCTGTGCTCAGTAACAAGAGAAGCCACAGCAACGCGAAGGCCATGCGCAACAACTGGAGACTAGCCCCTGCTCGCCGCTACTGGACAAAAGCCCGTGCAGCAATGAAGACCCAGCAGAGACATAAATAAATAATTTTAAAAATTACTCAAAATGGACCACCTAATTTATGGTATTTTTGTTAAGCAGCCTAAAGGGGCTAAGACAGCAGCACAGGAAGGGCAAAAACAACATTCGGTGAGACACGTCACTTTTATGACCTAAGCCCTCAGCTGGTCACAAAACATTACAAAATGTAATATCTGGACATATCAAACAGACCCTTGTTAGGAACAGATGGCTTCTGAGCAAATCCCACTCATCCCACAAGCCTCGCTTATCCCCATAGGGTCAAAGCCTGACTTTCCTTTCAATTGCAAGCCTCCCAGTGGTTCACTTTCTCTAGTTTCTTCTGCTTTGTTTTACAGTATTCTGTCCTCCGAGTTGGCACTCCCTGAAATGATCACCAACATCTGGCCTGTGCAGTTTATCCTCTGGACTCATCCTCACAAAAATAGTGAGCTAGGAGAGAGTGAGACTTCTTGACTCTTACTGGTGAAGATCCACAACTGAGCAAGTTTCTAATGTTCACATATTCCAAAACTGATCTAGCATCTCACTTAAATCTATATTGGATATTTGGCAAAACTAATACAGTTATGTAAAGTTTAAAAATAAAATAAAATTAAAAAAAAATCTATATTGGACATAACCGTGCACATTATATAACTATTCACACACACACGTGTCTGTGTGTGTAGATATATATATGTATGTATGTATGTGTATATATATATGTACGTAATTCAGACAATTTGCGAATACAGATAGAAAAAGAGACGAAAGTTCCTTTCAGACGAAGAGGAAATAAAATTCCTTAATGGTGACCAGAAATTTGAAAATATGTAAGAAATTATTATGCAAGGCACCAAAAGACTAGGTATTGAATAATTAGCATTTCTGATGGTTAGGACTCTTTCTCCTCCCTTTCCTTCCCCTCCTCTCCCTTTTCATTCCCTACACACACACACACACACACACAGTTTTTGTTGATAAGCAATTCTTAAAATAAATCTATACAACATAGCCGCCTGTATTTATACAGACACAAAACACACATGTATATTTGCTATTTTGTACTGTTTTTCCTTTGACTTATAAATTATTGGCACAAAAGTTCTAATATTTATGTCCACTATATCTATTCAAACACTTTGTCTCTAGAAACCACAGTGGCTCATTTCAGTCAAACCAGCTTAGTTAATATTGATTATAAAATGTAATTTTAAGGTGGCCAAAACAGGGTAGTTAGAAAAGTACATTAGTGTTTAAGTAACAGAATTTGCTTCAATTTTGAATTCTATTCTAACAGAGGACAAATATACTGACTCATTTTAAAAGGTTTCCTTTAACTGTTTCAAGTTATAAAGCACTGCTGCTTTTGTAAAAGATGCTATTAATTTCTTAATAAAGTGTTAAACCTGGTCCCATTCTATCCAAAATGGTAAATGCCCTCTAACAAGTATATGGGTGATTAAATCAGGGTCACTGTCACCCGGTTAACTATTTAATACATAAACAACTCATAATATATATACCTCTACAAAACTAAAGCTGAGCAATCAATAACTTTGTCTTCTTTCGTCTACAAGTAGCTTATCCAACATTAACTAGTAAATCAAGAATGAAAGGGAGGGTTTTAAAACACAAAGAAAAGATTCATTTTATTCTTCATTCCCACTTGAATCTATGTAAAATGTTAAGTTACAGACAGCTAAGGAGACGTTGTTGTTTTGGAATATGTAATTGCTATTTAGATGATAATGGCATGGATGTCGCAGTAGAACCATGATCCAAATTTGAATAAGGTCTTAATGAAGGGGGCTAAGGAGAAGAATGAGGAATGAAATACAACAGTGTCAGCAACAGACCTTAATGAAGCAAATTACTTTCAGCACCTTTGTAATTCAGGAGGAGCTGCATTTAAAAAAAGTGACAACTAAAGGATGAAAAGCAGGACCTTTGCAAACTAAACATGCTTACAACATGACATCACTGTCTGGGCAACAAGGCATTGTGGAAGGCAGCCTCAATGTTTGGGTTTTACAGTTCACATCACAAAATCACTACATTATAAGATCTGGCTGGGCAACCTAGTTTCCTTAGAAAGCATCTTTATATTTCAAGTTAATGACATTTCGGAACAGAAAAAGAATTTAAATGTCCAAAGATACATTAACGGGCTTTTATAAAGCACTAGATATTAACACTAAGAATAGAGGGTAAAATTAAGCTAGATTATGGATCATACAAAACTAAAGAGGTCTTTAAAAAAAAATTCTAAAATATCATCCATTTTTAAATTGCTAGATTTATGAAGCATACAATGCATACTACTTAATAAGTGATGGAATCACTTTACATATTCATATTTTAAAATCAGTTTCACTTTTGCAAAATCACACTGAGGCAATATGAGAGCATATGGCATTCTCACTGCCAAATGGAACATACGTTTAACATGTTCAAGTGATTTACTGAAGGTAACATTGATGATGGTGCTAGAAATGGAATACAAGGCTTCCAGCTTCCCAGGAAGCCATTCAAGGCAAGTAAAAGTGCCATAGTTACAAATGTAATTTGATACCCAAAGGACATTACCGTAAGTCTTCTAAGTTACAACAAAGTAATGGTAAAACTCATTCCTTAATATTTTAGACATGTCAACAAGCTTACTGCCTTGATGGATATAATTTTCGCTGCACATACCAGGCAGTACTCACAACCACAGAAACTGATTCTGGCCTATTTATCTCAACATATAAGTAATTCTATTATCCAAGTAATGCTAGTACAATCGTTATGTGTTTACAATGAGAAAATAACTCCTCAACATTAATTAGTGAGGGCCCTGACACACTTGTGTACTGCTTCTAGGGACTGACTTCAGATGTTTTTTGATAAGAATGGGACAAGATTGTAAACCTGGTGTTAAGAAAGATTCATGGGTGGTGGTAAGGAATAGTTAGGGAGTTTGAGATCGACATGTACACACTGCTATATTTAAACTGGATAACCAGCAAGGACCTCCTGCACAGCACATGAAACTGCTCAATGTCGTGTGGCAGCCTGGATGGGAGGGGAGTCTTGGGGGAGAATGGGTACATGTTTGTGTATGGCTGAGTCCCTTCATTGTTCATCTGAAATTATCACAACATTGTTAATCAGTTATACTCCGATATAAAATAAAAAGTCAAAAAAAAAAATTTGCCATTACCCTTCCAGGTCACTATTAGGATCTTAGGCATCACTGCAAATGTTTTCCTATATTGGATTATTTTTAAAATCTAAGTGAAGATGGTCTATCCAAAAATAGCAGAAACAACTGATAGAAAGTATAACATACTGGTTAAGAGCACAGACTCCATTTGAGTTTAAAATCCCAGCTCTGGCACTTATTAACTGTGCAATCTTGGCCAAGTTATCCAACTTCTCTCACAATTAGCCTCCCCATCTGTGAGCTGGGGATAACAGTGCTAAGTTCTTGGAGCTGCTGTGAGGATTAAATAAGTTAATATTAACTTTCAACACTAATATTTTTCCTACTTACTGGGGTGCATCTTTGAATGGATTACTTAAGTAATAGTGTACTTCATTTTCCCCAGCTCTAAAAAGACAATAGTATCTGAAGTTTTTAGTCATAATATAAATGAACCTTCATGCTCAGTCATGCCTGACTCTTTGAGACTCTTTGGACCGCAGACCACCAGGTTCCTCTGCCTTTGGGTTTTTTCAGGCAAGAATACTGGAGTAGGTTGCCATTTCCTACTCCAGGGGATCTTCCTGACCCAGGGATCAAACCAGTGTCTCCTGTGTCTCCTGCACTGCAGATGGATTCTTTACCTGCTGAGCCATTGGGGATAATTCAAATGAAGCTTTGGAAAGAGCTAAAAAAGACCAAAAATATTACATATGCTGTTAGTACTGTTCACAATAAACTGTGGAAAATTCTGAAAGAGATGGGAATACCACACCACCTGACCTGCCTCTTGAGAAACCTATATGCAGGTCAGGAAGCAACAGTTAGAACTGGACATGGAACAACAGACTGGTTCCAAATAGGAAAAGGAGTACATCAAGGCTGTATATTGTCACCCTGCTTATTGAACTTATACGCAGAGTACATCATAAGAAACGCTAGGCTGGAAGAAGCACAAGCTGGAATCAAGACTGCTGGGAGAAATATCAATAACCTCAGACATGCAGATGACACCACCCTTATGGCTGAAAGTGAAGAGGAACTAAAAGCCTTTTGATCAAAGTGAAAGAGGAGAGTGAAAAAGTTGGCTTAAAGCTCAACATTCAGAAAACTAAGATCATGGCATCTGGTCCCATCACTTCATGGGAAATAGATGGGGAAACAGTGTCAGACTCTATTTTTGGGAGCTCCAAAATCACTGCTGATGGTGACTGCAGCCATGAAATTAAAAGACGCTTACTCCTTGGAAGGAAAGTTATGACCAACCTAGATAGCATATTAAAAAGCAGAGATATTACTCTGCCAACAATGGTCCGTCTAGTCAAGGCTATGGTTTTTCCTGTGGTCATGTATGGATGTGAGAGTTGGACTGTGAAGAAAGCTGAGCACCAAAGAATTGATGCTTTTGAACTGGGGTGTTGGAGAAGATTCTTGCGAGTCCCTTGGACTGCAAGAAGATCCGACCAGTCCATCCTAAAGGAGACCAGTCCTGGGTGTTCATTGGAAGGACTGATGCTGAAGTTCAAACTCCAGTACTTTGGCCACCTCATGAAAAGAGCTGACTCATTGGAAAAGACTCTGATGCTGGGAGGGATTGGGGGCAGGAGGAGAAGGGGACAACAGAGGATGAGATGGCTGGATGGCATCACCGACTCGATGGACATGAGTCTGAGTGAACTCTGGGAGTTGGTGATGGACAGGGAGGCCTGGCGTGCTGTGATTCATGGGGTTGCAAAGAGTTGGACACGACTGAGCGACTGAACTGAACTGAGCACTGTTATAGTAGTTCCCATTTTTCTTATTAGAATCATTGTGGTTATTTCCTCACCTTGCCCTGCCCTCCTCCAATCACACAGCCTCAGTCCAGCAAACACAGACTCATGTGGTAACACCCACTGTCTACTCCTCTTCTAGACTTTTTTCAACCCTACACCAAGAATTAATTTTTTTAGGCTTTCTAAAATTTTTTTCTTCTCAAAAGATGATTATCCATTTTGCTCTGCTTGAGCAAAATTCACGTATTTTCACTAACCTCTACTCTTTTTCTTCGCCAAATGACCCAACATACACAAATACCACTGAGCGTCACCTCGTGTCTTGTCAATAACCAGACTCCATGATAACTTTGAGGACTTTCACAGCTTCTTCTAGGAAACAGTGCTTTCATCCACATTTTCCTCCATGCAAAAATACAAACCATGATTTCTAATAAAGAGTTCTAATGCAAGGCTGTAGATCACATACACTTTTCTGTTTTTAAATAATTGCAAAATTTCAGCCTGAATTATAATTCATTACCTTATAACAGAAATATTCAACTATCAAAATAAAGGATTAAGTAAATTAGCACTTAGAGCCAGATGATTAAATAAGATATGTATTATGTACTCTGTGACAACACAATGAATAGGAAGGCTGGGTGTAGGTTACACAGAGCATGTGACCCAATTCCATTATATTTACTTAATCCAACCTGATTTTATTATGTGTACATCATGACTTGAGTGAGTACTTTCCAAGACCATTTAAAATTACTTCTGACTCGTTTCACTCATTGGGATATATGTACTTCAAAACACTCTAATAATGTAAGTGGTTATTATGATTAAAAACTGTGAAAATTCTAGTTTTTATAAGCCAGTTATAACTCCAAACACAATCTCAATAATGACAAAAACTAAACTGCTGTGCATCAGTTATCCAAACTTCATTACAATCATCTCAGAAGTTTATAAGCTCATTTCCAATTCTATGCAGTTAGGTAAGAGTTGATTTAAGCTGGGATCTCTTCTACCACCATTGCATAAAAGGCTTTAAAAAACAAAAACTGGTTTACAACATGTGAGAATAGGAGCTCTGTTCAATTCAGAAGAATAGACACATATGAAGGAATGTCCGCCATCTTCTATTTTATGGATGTCAAGCAGCGCCCTGGTTCCTGGGGTGTCATTTCTCTCTGGGACATGCACCCATGTGCTGAGTTCATTCAGAAGCTCTTTCCATTCAGTAAAGAGTACTGTTTAGGATCTTCCCATCTTCCTTGCCTTTTTCACTTCTACCCCTAAAATTCTTTTTTAATTCATGACTCTTTTATGATTAAGAACTCTAAGTTAAACAATATCTTGGTACAGAAGCAAGTCTCTAAGGCAGCAAGTCTTAAACTCGGTGACCCCAAGACCTCTTTAGACTCTTAAAAATTGAAGCCCTCAAAGGATTTTCATTTACGTCACTTATTTCTCTCGAGGAGCTTCCTGAGTGGTTCCTGGTATAGAATCTGCCTGCCAACTCAGGAGATGCAGAAAATGTGAGTTAGATGCCTGGGATGGGAAGACCCCCCTGGAGGAGAAAATTGCAACCACTCCAGTACTCTTGCCTGGGAAATCCAATGGACAGAGGAGCCTGGCGGGCTACAGTCACCGAGAGTCAGACACAACTGAATAACAGCATGGCAGCATATATCTCTTGAGGTTTTAGCATAAATTGAGAAATTTTTCATTTATTAATTCATGGAAAATTATATTTTACATGTTAACCTAAATAACATGCTTTAATGAAAAACAGCTATATGAAAAACACAAAAATGTAGTAAAAAGAGAGGCACTGTCTTGTATTTTTACAAATATCCTTCCGTTTTTGGCTTAAGAATGGGCACCTGGGTTCACCTATCTGATTCTGCCTTTAGGCTACTGTGATATATTGCTTCACTGAAGAATAAAAAAAAAAAAAAGCAAGATCGCACATATATAGTTGGAAAAGGGAACACTTCATGGATCTCGTGAAAGTATCTCTTTGAGGCCTGCCACTCTAAAGTATGTCTGTTTCATAATTAAAACATCTTATTGGCCAAAGAAACAACTAGAAGTGAAAACACTTGCTAGGGCTTCAAGCCCAGCCTCTGAACTGGTTGGACAGTTGACAAATGGATGACAGCCCTTGGGGTGGTATGCACCTGTCTCCTGAGGTAGTTTAAACCTGAATCGGGACCTCTGGGATTCAATACAGGTTAGGAAAGATGTTTTTTAATGTTTCTGCCATGTGTGTTTTATATCCATATAATGGACAAAGTTTATTTTTCTTTTTATTTATTAAAAGAAAAATTAGAGTACTAATACAATGGTATTTCACATTAAAAAGTTAAAAACTCTAAAGGTACAATAAATTGGAGTGTTGACTTACTATTCTAAATTTTGATAAAGGATCATTTAAACAGCAACCTGAAAACAGACAAATTCAATTAATTTGAGGCACTGATGTAAGTCTTATTTCAGAAGCCTCAATTTTAGCATATTTTCAAAATCTTAGCAAAAAGGGTTACAAACATCGAGGAGGGTTTCATCACCATTTTAGTAGGCAAAAGGAATTATTTTTGGCAAATAAAATAAATTACAGTGAAAGTCTGGCAAGCAAGAATTTTAAAAGCAGGCAGTAAATTCAGAGTGGTGCTACTAGAAGAGTGGCCGATGGCATTCTCCTGAAATTCTGCTGTGGCCGGTCTCAAGGCTTCAAAGACCACAATAAATTTACATTGCAACAGGACTAAAGAATGATGTAAGTAAAAATCAAGTGCTCTTCCCCTGCAGCTATGACAGTGCAGTTGAACAGGTGGACACAGCAACTGTTCATCAATACACAAACTAGCTGGCTTGAATCTCAGCAGTTTTTAGAAAAGAGCCAACAAGGTACTCACAGTCAGGTCAGAGGAATAGTCTAGTAGCTTTACTATGCATCAAATTTTACTCATGGGATTGCATTTCGGAGATTACAATAGATATGAGTGGAAAAATAAGATTCAGCGTCTTAAAAGTCACTTAAAAGAATTTATGTGCCCAGTTGTGTCTGACTCTTTGCAGCCCCGTAGACTGCAGACCGCCAGGCTCCTCTGCCTATGAAATTTTCCAGGCAAGAATACTGGAGTGAGGTGTCATTCCCTCCCCCAGGGGATCTTCCCTACCCAGGGGTTGAACCCACATCTCTTACATCTCCTGCAGTGGCAGGAGGATTCTTTACCTAGGAACTGGAAAGCATTTGTTTAATACATTAAGAAACATTTGCATCTTCATTCTTGAGGGTTGTGTTATATATTTATACATACTCACACACACACACACACACACACACACACACACACACATATATATATATATATTAAAAAGCATCAGGAAAAATATAGGGACTAGGAATTAAAATGGGAATAGCTGTTTCAAGTATAATATTAGAGAAGAATACTCGAGTTTTAGATAAGAGCCATTTGAGAGTGGCTGAAACTCAGACCAGAATTCTATCTTACTTCATAAATAAAATACCACATTTTAAAAATAAACTCTAATAAAATATATATAACATTAAAGCTGTCTGAACTATTTTCTGTCTTTCTTTAAAAGTCAGTTTGGGAAGCACAGGAACACCAGGCCCTGAAGAAGAATATGAATTATATTACGAAGTTGTGGAAGAGCTAGTTAGTAGAAATTTAGACTTGTAAAATGTGAAACAGTCTATTACTATACTTACATTATCAAATGCCATATTTTTAAAGCCAAAGTATGAAATAATTTATCCTGTAAAATTAATCCCTGGTGGGGAAGATCCCCTGCAGGAAGAAATGGCAACCCACTCCAGTATTCTTGCCCGGAGAATCCCACGGACAGAGGAGCCTGGAGGGCTATAGTCCATGGTGTTGCAAAGAGTTGGACATGACTGAAGTGACTTAGTACTCACATAAAATCTAGCTTTCAATCACAAAAATAATGGAAGGAGATGACTAGACATCTCTATATTAATTACTTCTTTCGTTCGAGATCCCTTCCATAAAACCCAACTGTGTGTAAATCTACTTCTTATACAACTTTTCTGCCTGAACTTCAGTGTGAATTTCACTTCTCTGTTTTACAAATCGTGACCTTCTCTTGTTGGAGAAATTCATAAAAGAAGAGAGATCAGAAATAGAAAAGGGAAGCAGAGTTGAGGGCAAAGAAATAGCAGACATGGTTACAGTGGTAATCTGAAGGAAGATAAAGGGAAATGGCAGACAGGAAGTACATCCAGGCATCTTCAGAGAGTGAGGGAGCAGACACGTGGGTAAAAGGGTCTGTGATAAAGTAATCCTGGGGATATCAATCCTGGGGATATCAACAGCTGTATCCTAGATACAACCAAGGGGGGCTGATAGGCAGACAGGGAGGTATGTACAGGTTAACACAGACACGGTCCATTAATCCCCCTAATCAGCCTCTGAATGACGCTTCTCTAAGCCAGGAACCGGAAGGCAGGACACAAAGGCCAACTGTGAACCAGAAAAGCAGGAAGACAAGAACATTTCAATGGAGGGGAGGCTCAGAAAAATGCTTCTTTTATAAATATTTTATCTTCAGCAAAGCAACACAAATTCACAATCATGGGACACAGCAAGAGGGATGGTACATGGAATCGAGCAGTAAAGTGTCTAAAAAATCAAGTGGTATCCCTAATTCAAGGTGTATAAAATATCATGTAGATTGCTGTTAGCATGCTTTACTCTTTTCATTTGGAAAATGTAAAAACTGACACAGATACACCTCCAACTTAAGTTCCCCAACCTAAGTTTCCTCTGAAGGTTTTAAGTTGCTGGCCACAACTTCATTTTCACAAGTTTGGGGGTCCCTGAGTCCTGCTGCTGCCGCTGCTGCTGCATTGCCTCAGTCGTGTCTGACTCTGTGCGACCCCATAGACGGCAGCCCACCAGGCTCCCCTGTCCCTGGGATTCTCCAGGCAAGAACACTGGAGTGGGTTGCCATTTCCTTCTCCAATGCATGAAAGTGAAAAGGGTAAGTGAAGTCGCTCAGCAGTCATGTCCGACTCTTTGCAACCCCATGGACTACAACCTACCAGGCTCCTCCACCCATGGGATTTTCCAGGCAAGAGTACTGGAGTGGGGTGCCATTGCCTTCTCCGTAAGAATACAGAAATTAAATGCCTGATACACAAGTGATGCTTCTGAACTGTGGTGCTGAAGAAGACTCTTGAGAGTCCCATGGACTGCAAGGAGATCAAATCAGTCAATCCTAAAGGAAATCAACTCTGAATATTCAATGGAAGGACTGATGCTGAAGCTGAAGCTCCAATACTTTGGCCATCTGATGTGAAGAGCCAACTCAATGGAAAAGACCTTGATGCTGACAAAGACCGAGGGCAGAAGGAGAAGGGGATGACAGAGGATGAGATGGCTGAATGGCATCACTGATTCGATGGACGAGTTTGAGCAAACTCCAAGAGATAGTGATGGACGGGGAAGCCTGGCTTGCTGCAGTTCATGGGGTTGAGTCAGACACAACTCAGCAACTGAACACCAACAACACAAATTTTAACCAAATCTCTGTAGACATCCAAGTGTGAATTATATGATTTTTTTCTTAGTATAAACTTTTGAATTTGGGGGTTTGCCCTCCACCAAAGAATGAGTTAGTTAACTGAGTGAGCACCTTCCAAATATTTAAATGGCTTATTAAGTGGGTAAAGCATCACTTTGAGAAAAAAATACTTTACTAATATTTAGAACTTTTCCTATCTTTAAATATAGTTTTCTAGATGTAATCTGACTAGAAGCAAACAAAAGACTGATTTCCACTTATGTAAATCATTTTATTTATAACCCAAAGCTCAGTTTAGAGGTTTTGCCATGCAAATTCATCCACTCCCCTTAACTCAACTCAAAATATGTATTGAACACCTAATAATACTTGTAAGGTATTACATGAGCTCTGGATTCCCAAGTGGCTCAGTACTAAAGAATCAATCTGCCAATGTAGGAGATGCAGGAGACACGGGTTCGAACCCTGGGTAGGGAGGATCCCCTGGAGGAGGAAATGGCAACCCACTCCAGTGTTCTTTTTTCCCCTTCTTTCTTTCTTTTAATTGAAAGATAATTGCTTTACAATATTGTGTTACCTTCTGTCATTACATCAACATGAATCAGCCTTATGGAGAGAGGAGCCTTGCGGGCTACAGTCTATGGCTTTGCAAAGAGTCAGACACAACTGAGCACGCACACATATGAACACGAAGGTCATAGTGACTCACAAGTTACGGTTCCCAAGAAGTGGTGGAATTGAAAAACAGATCAGCCCTCATTCAATACATCTTCTGGGCTAAACGTGAAGAGCCTAGAGGAAGGAAGTAGTCTTTCTGGTCCCAAACTTAGAACTGAATCTATTTCCAAGATGACCTTACAGATGGGAACATCATATCCACTGACCACCCTAGGGATTCACAGAGTTTCTAAAGTGAAACTTTCCAGTGCTCCTGTTTAGTTCAGCCTGGTGCCACTATTTTTAAACAGTTTAATGATTTCCCTATTTTTATGGAAGTAAAAATAAAACAGATCTGTCCAATTCATAAATTCCTGTAGAATTCTAAGGAAACCAACATTTTGACTTGAGGCCCAACTTTATAAATGGGTAAAGCATAAACAGCTTTAACTTTTAAATCATCACTTGGAAAAGGAATCTAAAGAGACCTAAAAACTCATTCTATTACCTTTAAAAAAATCAGTCTGATAAGAAGGAAAAACACAAAACCGTTCTAAGAAAGGCTGATGCTCTTGTAAATCGATGGAGCCAGTGCCCCTTAGGGTTGGAGAACCAATATGCACAGAAGCCAGCATTACTTTGCTACAGGAAAAACCAAGGGCTACTTTTCAGCTCCAAAGCACTTTGAGATGAGTTGATTTTAAGACAAGATTCCCACTCCCCTTACCATTGAATAACCACAGAGGAAGAGGGGAGCTAATAAAACAGAGGGTTGGAGAAGGAGGGTGATAGGGGTCACTGCAAAAAAGAACTGGAAATGCTAACGCCGCAGCGCTCACCCAGAAAACTAGGCTATTTGATAGTCAAAAGAGTGGACTGAACTGCCCAGACAGGATCCTGGTTGTATGATATGCTACAAAACAGGAAAAATATTTGGACAGAATGAAATCTGCAATGGTTCCATCTCAAACACTTTGTAAGTCAGGTGGGTCTGGTTCAAGAAGTGATTTCAAAGGAAAAGGCTAAGTTCTAAACACATTGCAAGTAGACTTACAGCCATTTCTCACTAAAACTTCTACAAATTGGGTTGAAATTGATAGCAGAGATGGAGGGGGAAATGCACTCACATAATACTTCTAAAAATACACTGAAGAAGTAAGTCTTTGTAGGTGCTTAAAAAATGAAAATTGTTGTATTTTTCAACCTTTTCACAGAAATAGATCTGACCTATCTTTAAATTCATTAATTTCACCAAAAGACCTGATAAAGTGTACATAACTCATAATAAATAAAATCTCTTCAGAAATAGAGATAACTGTTTTTCTTCATGCCTACCAGCATGGGGTCTAGCCCTTGGGCATAAGTGTTTGAGTAGGCACTCAGTGTTTAGTGAATTTATTGAATAAATGAGTAACTTACTAGAAATCCATGAACGGATTACCAGGATTCTATGACTCTCCTGAAACTGTACGCGAAATATTGGGCCCATGGGTACATGGGCATTTTTCATCCGATTCTCACACAGTTCATAGCCAAAAAAGGGTAGGACTTATTTTGAGTAATGGAAGAATTATTTCTCTTTCAGGCAATCCACTATTAAGACTGCTTGTTATTGAAGTTTGATAAGAACTCGACAACAAAGAAGGTTCAGATAACACACTTCCTGGCTACAATCTGTAGTGCAGAAATTCTCTACTTCTAATTAAAAGAAGAGTTATATGTTCTGACAGTCAAATGAACAGAGGGTCAGACTGATATGGAATCCACTCCAAGCGACTCCCCAAAGCAAAGGCCATTTTACAACCCCTTATGACATGGCCTGGAGAAATACCAAAATTTTCCTTCCAAACACTTCTGGTCTCTTTATACTGAGTCACTCAAGCAACTGAGGAACTCTGATTTATACTTCTTAAAGTGGGAGATGAGTGTCCCCAGGAAGACACACGATGACAAAGGAGAAACACAGCAAATCCCCTAGCATCTAAGTCACTGCTCGATGCTACACAGTTTTAAAGCATTTTATGTTAAAATAACCGTCACCATATTTTGCACTGAGGGTAATATTCACATGAGTTTGAGATAACACTAGCTCAGAAGGAAATAATCCCCTAAAGTCACATGCCTCCCCCCAGAGGCTTTAGGGGGCACACATTCATACCCCTCTGTCACTGGGGTACTTCTGGAAAAAAAAGTTTGAGCAGAACTGCCACAGAGAGAGGCCACAATAAATTTTCAAATTGAATTTTCCATTATTTGTTTTTAAAACTTTTTTTAAATCTCTAAAAGTTACCCATAAAATATCTGTTGTAAGCAGATAACTTTAAATGCCTCAAGATGAAATGGATAAGTTATTTGCTTCTTAAGTCTTTCAGAGATAAGCAAGTTAAATATTGTAAACTGCCTGGAAAACTTGATGACTCTGATGTTAAAGCAATAAACATTAAGCAGTTCTATTGGACAAAAATTAGATAGCAGAAGTACTATACAGTGAGAGACCTGTCCAAAAAAAAAAAAAAAAATATATATATATATATATATAAAAAAACCCTATACCATCAGCATTGTTGTAGAAGATGTTACTCTCTTTATAGCCCAGCAAAGGGTCAAGAACGTACTTCATGGAGAAGAGGAATGTGTTCATCAAGATTTCAATGGGTGAAAAAAATAATTTTAAAAAATAAGAAGAAAAGCAAAACAATCTAATTCACCCTTGCTGAACATGATTTGATCTACCACCGACCATTCCTACTGACTCCGCTTGGAACACATACCAAGACTGAAGTTCTACAGAACTTGGAATAGGGGGAGGGTGTTTACTGAGCTTGCAAAGCTTAGGTCATAGATGATTCTGCTTCCCATAGTCCAATGCCCAGGAAAAATCAATAAATCTGTGACGAGTCTTATGTTGTTCTTGTTCTTAACAGATTTCAGATGGAATGTCTGAAAAGGGCAGTCTTTAAAAAAGAAAAAAGAAAAAAAGGGAGTGTCTACATCTGAGTCTGGGCTGACAGGGCCCTAGCCATGGAGTTATTAAAGGTAAGCCAGTTGGCAAGGACCACTGCCCACTATTCAAAGGCAACTTTGAACGGTTTGAGAGGGAGAAAATCTTTACAGTGTTTCATTTAGCTTGAGCTGGTGAGTCACTTGTTCAGTATGAGGGAGAGTTACTGGCAACAAATGAGGAAGAGCCTTGAGATCGATAAATTTCAAGCAGTTGACACTGGTTAATGGCTGGGGAAAATATGCCTCTGCACGATCAACTGAGATCTGAATTTCCATAATTTAACTTCCAAATTCATACCACAAGTTATTCTATTTCCAAATCAGACCTCGTGGCCACTTCTAGTGGCTACACTCATGTCTTTTAATAAGTTTTTCTTTCCTGGAAAATTAAAATATTATACTAAGACACATCTAAGATTCCACATTGTTTTCCCAAATTATCTTTATTTTATGTACCTCACAAATCAAATCATGTTTGTTTAACGTACCCAAGTGTACCCAACATACCCAACTCTTCTAATCAATGTTGACTTGAACAGAGTGAGTCTCATAAGAGCTCAAGCAGAAAACAAATCATAGTGGTAACAGTGTTGTCAGAAACCCATGGAGATAAATTGTGTTTAAAAGAGCCTGGTATTGATAAAGATGGACAATCTACCTCACTCCTTCACACTCTTGCCTTACTAAATCCAACTGTGAGTGCATAAAATGAAATGTGAATAATGCCGCTTAATTTATAGATATCATTTATGATCATGTGAGAAGACAGATGTGGAAAAAATAAAGAACCTAGAGGAGACCTGAATGATAATCCCAATATACACAGATATAAAAGATGCGAGGTCTACTCAGAAGGAGAGGGGAAGGGCCTTGCTTAGGGATACATGCCCAGAAGCAAGGCTTCTTTATTCAAGGCCATGGAGCAAGGGGTGAGATTCTGTCTGTAAAAATTCCACTGCCAGAAATTCAATGGGACAGCCGCTAATGCCAGAGAACATGAAAAGCATGAGTGTTCTTGCTCTGAGACTAAACATTTAGGAAGTTCTATGCCTAAAAGTAACAAGGAAGGGACATGGTTGAGAAGCATGTAACCAAAATTAAGCGGGCAAAATCAGAGTAAAAATCCATTTTCTATGTCTAGAAAAAGATGAAGGGACAAAAGTTAGCAGACTTTTTTCTCTTTTCACACCCTTTCTCATCTAATAGAACATAACCATTCTTTGTTACAAATAAAATCCTAAATTGGTGAGGTTTGAAAATTCTGCCTGAGATAAACTGTGGTGAAGAAAATGTTCAAGACTAGTAAATAAACTATTGTATGATTACCAGGTGAGAGGCAAGGGGGACTTCTCTACTTGGAAAATATGCTTAAATCCTTCTTCAGGATGTTGAAATATGACTCAGAGGTAAACCTCCAACTACTTAATAGTGCTCCTCTATAAGTATGGAAAAAAGATAAGATTTTTTAAAATGAAAGGTTCTTATATATTTGATCCAAGTGCCTAATGACTCAATCGAAATTTTTAAAAATCCAGTTGCTTTCAGTGAATCATTAACAAGACATTCCAAATCACCTGAAAATAATGACAATTAAAAAAAAAAAGATCTTATTCTTCAGAGAGAAAAACCTTTTTAACATCAGTCATGCAATTATTAACTAAACAACCAATACAACAACCCACTGTAAAGAAAAATTATTATATATATATTCATGGTACGATTAGAGTTTAAAAGTCTAAACTTCAAATTTCAGAGATATATTATGCAAAATAACATAAGATAAATATAAAACTTCACATTAATATTATGAAGATTTCCAAGTACGGAAAAATAAAAATAGAATTACAATTAAGAATCAGAATTATGATCTGGCAACCCACTCCTGAGCATATAACCAGACAAAATCCTAATTCAAAAAGACACATGCACCTCTATAGTCACAGCAAAACTATTCACAATAGTCAAGATATGGAAACAATCTGAAAGTCCATCAATACATGAATGGATAAAGAAGATGTGGTACATATATACAATGGAATACTACTGAGCCAAAAAAAAAAAACCAGAATGAAATAATGCCATCTGCAGCAACATGGATAAGTCAGAAAGAGAAAGACAAATACCATATGACATTGCTTATACGTGGAATCTAAAATATGGTACAAATGAGTCCATCTACAAAACAGAAAACAGACTCACAGAACAGACCTGTGGTTGCCAAGGCAGAAGAGGCTGGGAGGAGGATGGCGTGGGAGGCTGGGATTAGCAGATATAAGCTTTATATATGGAATGGATAAACAGCAAGGTCCTCCCATACAACACAGAGAACTGTATTCAACATCCTATGATACACCATAATGGAAAAGAATATTTTAGAAAAAGAATATGTATGTGTATAACTGAACCAGTATGTTGGAGAGCAGAAATTAACACAACACTGTAAATCAACTATACTTCAATTTTTTAAAAAACTGCCAAGAAGCAGACTATACAAAATTAAACAGGATCCAAGTTTATGAAATCCACTAAAAATTACATAGTTTACATAAGTTATTTATAAAATACAGTGAAATTTCACTTTAAAATTGACTTCAAAGTTTAAAGGATGTCTCTTGATACACTGCAAGTTCTGGTTGCATAAAGGTGTTTAGGGAATAAAAGGATTATCTACATCCAGGAACACAGGTGAGAGAAATTCAAATAAGTGGGTGACTATCTTGTCCCTATATGTTGTTTCCTCTAAGAAATGCAATAAATTATTAAGTTACTGAAAAATAAAAACTAAGATGATGATATACTCTGGCCTCAAGTCTGTTAAAATAATATTTATAATTATTTATTAAATATGTTAACAGAAACTAACAGTATTTGTATTTACTCGACCGATGTTTGGTGAACTGGAAACAAGAGGCACAGTGAAATTACAGTAGTAAGAGGAAAAGGCACTTCTGCTTTTCGGAGAACTTCAGTTTTCATGAAAGAATCCAGGATTCAGGGACATACATCTTGGGGGCTCTCTTTGACTTTGGGGGTTTACAAGTAATATGTTTGTTGCAATAAATGTAAGTAACCAAAATATGCAAAAATAAACAGTCAAAAGGAAGAAAAAAATAAATCACCTGTAATCATAAGGTCCACAAATAAACGTTTTTCTTTCCAAAGAATTTTTAATCACACAAAATATGTAATTATATAACAAAAAGGTTTATGCTAAACATACCATTGTATAAACTGCATTTGTTTACATTTTGATGACAAATTGGAAAAGAAAATGGAGACTCACTCCAGTATTCTTGCCTGGAGAATCCCCATGGATAGAGGATCCTGGTGGGCTGCAGTCCATGGGTCACGGGGAGTCAGAGACTACTGAAGCGACTTAGTATAACACAGCATAAAGCAAAGAGAATCTACTTGTTTAAAGCTTCGGATACTGCCGCTGCTGCTGTTCAATTGCTAAGTCATGTTCGACTCTTTGCAACTTCATGGACTGTAGCCTGCCAGGTTCCTCTGTTCATGGGATTTTCCAGGTGAGAATACTGGAGTGGGTTGCCATTTCCTTCTCCAGGGGATCTTCCCGATCCAGGGATTGAACCTAGGTCTCCTGCATTGGCAGGGGGTTCTTTACCACTGAACCACCTGGGAAGCGTCTGATACACATCGCCAATCTGTCTTTCATAAAGATTGTTCAAAGATAAATTCCCACCAGCTGGAAGCAGGCCAGTACACACAATCTATTTGCATCTTTTTCCTAGGCTTCCTCTCAGTGTAACTCTTCTCTCTTGGAATGTCCTTTTCCTCCAATTGCTACCTCTTGGTCCTTATAAGGACATTAAAAGAATAAAAATAAAAATTTAATCTCTATTCTTGCCTCCATTGTCTTACTGGTGCAAACTCTACCCCCGGTAGGTCTCCATCATCACAGTGCCTCTTCTGCTTGCTGACCAGCTGTTTTCTGGAATGAAGAAAGATAGTGATGTGTGGGAGGGACGTGCAGAAAAGGAACAAAGTCCTTGCTTCCTTCACAGAACAGAATCCCAGGGATCGAGTAGGATGACCACCAAGCTCTATGTACTTAGGATGTAGGACTCAACATCCTGTGCCATGTGTAGGAGATTAGCTAGTTTCTTCTCAGTCTAACTGCACCCCAGATTCTGGCATTAAGCTGTCACCTTTGCATCTTGGTATGGTTATAAGATGTTCCTTCTGTTTTCAGGACTATTTTAATAAAACATGAGTCAGGCTAAATTGGGGCTATTAGCTACATAAAATTTCAACTAAAAAAACTTCACACTGACTTTTGATTGGCAGCTGGTGGACTGATTTCTTATCCTCCTGAGAGAGAACTCAAAGTATCAGAAAACACTTCAGTACCAACAATTTACTCCAACAGAGATGAGAAGAACTTGAGGGATCTGTCAGTTGCCTTAAATACAGAGAACCCAGAAGGTATCACTGAACTGTTAAGCTATTAAAAACAAACCACAACTTCAGAGGGACGACCCAGAGGGATGGAATGGGGAGGGAGGAGGGAGGAGGGTTCAGGATGGGGAACACATGTAAACCTGTGGCGGATTCATTTTGATATTTGGCAAATCTAATACAGTTATGTAAAGTTTAAAAATAAAATAAAATTAAAAAAAATAATAATAATAAAAAAAAAAAGTCTAGTTGACTTGCTCATTCACCACATGAAGAATCCGTGCCCCAGTAAAGTGGTCTGAGTTGCATGTGATGAGGAAGAAAATCAGCAGCAGAGTTGCCTTCCCCTTGGAAATCTTTTCCACCGCGAAGGCCATGAAATGTCTGGAAGTCTACATACTCTTTGCACAACACGATGAAATATTGGTATTTCATATTCTACCACATAAACTATAATTTTAGACAAAACTTTACACTTAATTAGTCTAAGTTTAAATTGCCATTAGGTGATACTGGTAAAGTACCCGCCTGCCAATGCAGGAGACGTAAAAGACACGGGTCCAATCCTTGGGTCAGAGGCACGGCAACCCACTCCAGTATTCTTGCCTGGAGAATCCCATGGACAAAGCAGCCTGCAGAGCTACAGTCCATGGGGTCGCACAGAGTTGGATGTGACTGAAGCAACTTAGCACACACACAATGTTCAATTTATTTTAGGCTATAAAATAAAATATAAAACCATAACTATGACTACAAATGTTCAAAGAATAAAACAGCTACAGAAGTAAATATGATTTTCTGTTGGCAGGTTCTTCCTTTAATAACCCTTTGCGCCTTCTTCATACGTGTTACCTGCCCACCTTAATGTTGGCTCTCTCTTGAATTTAAGAAAAATTTCAGAATGAAAAAACTGCAATTCCATCAGCTTCCTTTTCCCCACTAACTGTGAAGAGAACACTCTTATCCAGTGTTGGGGGGGTATAGCACCCCTGCCCAGCTCCAGGAAGGTGCACGGGGAACGCAACTTAGAAGTAACAACACACTTGTGCCACATGCTTCAGAGTCCTGTAATTTTGGAGACATAAAAGGAGCTGGAACTGCTCTCCCTTAGGGAATGGAAACGTTTATCTGAACCGAGCACATTAAAATATATTTGGATGCATTTGCTTATTTTCCTAAGAGGTAGAAATCATAACTGAATTTTTGTGGTGGTAAATTTAACCCAACTTTAGCAATAAAAAGATGCCCAGAGGCTAGAAAGGCATTTATATCTCACCGTGAAGGGAATGCTTTTACGATAATTGGTTCCTATCATAATTTGGTATTTTCTATAAGGGAGCTTCTATATACTATTTACCTTTCTATCTCCCCCCCACCAAAAAAAAAAGAATGTATGTATCTCAAAGTATTCTGAATATACAACTCTCACTCAAAAATACTTACATATGAGGCTACATAAAACTATCTTTAAGATCTCCTTCCAGCACTAAAAATTATATGCTGCCTCACTCCTACTCTTTAATAGCAGAATGTTATAAATTATAAACCATAGCTCAATTTATAATTTCAAAATGTAAACATTCAAAAATAAGATTAATGAAAGTTTTACCACTGCCTTTAAAAACTCTTCTTAAAAATCTGATGTACTGAACATAATTAATGTGCAATTCAAGTAAAAATATAATATATATTGGTTTTTAAGCTTTAAAAAATGACTTTAGAATTATTGGGGATGACCAAAGGAAACATATACATTTCAATTTTTTTCCCAATTTTCCAAGTTTAAAAAGAGAATTATGACTTCACTTAATGCCTTCAGGATTTTTGAAAACAGTACATTCTAAATCTGTAACACACAAAGCTATATGAGTCCTAGAGGTGAGTTGCTTAAGTTTATATTAAGTTTAAGACCATATTATCATTAGCAGGACTGCTGACTTAATACAATAGTTGGTTCATATTAGAAAAGAATTGCCTAAGTAATGTTAATAATCCATTCCTGAAAACTGGACATGTAGGAAAATGCACCAGGGAACCTATTCCTCATTACTTTAGATGGGACAAATTACAAAGTGTTGCACACCAATCTAGGCCTACCAACCAATTTCTTAAAATATAACTAAGACATAGTAGATTGCCTATGTATATTAACAAGTGATGATGTTAGTATGTTGAACTCCTTTTCTGATCTCCCAACAATTAACATGATTGTTCACCAGTTGCTGTGTAGCAGAGGCCTGGCCTCCCTTGTCACTAGCAAAATCAAGATACAGATCCTTCTGATGCAGACCTTTTGAAATATTTACACATAACTCTGGCATCCGGTCCCATCACTTCATGGCAAATAGATGGGGAAACAGCGGAAACAGTGTCAGACATTATTTTGGGGGGTTCCAAAATCACTGCAGATGGTGTTGCAGCCATGAAATTAAAAGACGCTTACTCCTTGGAAGGAAAGTTATGACCAACCTAGATAGCATATTCAAAAGCAGAGACATTACTTTGTCAACAAAGGTCCGTCTAGTCAAGGCTATGGTTTTTCCTGTGGTCATGTATGAATGTGAGAGTTGGACTATAAAGAAAGCTGAGTGCCGAAGAATTGATGCTTTTGAACTGTGGTGTTGGAGAAGACTCTTGAGAGTCCCTTGGACTGCAAGGAGATCCAACCAGTCCATCCTAAAGGAGATCGGTCCTGGGTGTTCATTAGAAGGACTGATGTTGAAGCTGAAACTCCAATACTTTGGCCACCTGATGCAAAGAGCTGACTCATTTGAAAAGACCCTGATGCTGGGAAAGATTGAGGGCAGGAGGAGAATGGGGATGACAGAGGAAAAGATGGTTGGATGGCATCACCAACTCAATGGACATGGGTTTGGGTGGAGTCTGGGAGTTGGTGATGGACAGGGAGGCCTGGCGTGCTGCGGTTCATGGGGTCTCAAGGAGTCGGACACGGCTGAGCGACTGAACTGAACTGAACTGGCAGTCTAGTCCTTTCATTTGAAATGTAGCTCAAGATTATTTTCACACACTGGTCTGTTAACAATTGAGTCCTGCAGGACATAGATATAAACCTTGCCTATATAAGAATCAACTGAATAACCTGACTGAAACATACATGTAGTCCAAAATGTCTGGACAACAAACACTAAGAGGGGCTCTGCCAACAGAGACTGAGCCAGGAGGATGCATCACTGCAAGCACATCTTTCAACATCAGTCCAGACATTTCAGCTGCAAGTTACAGAAGTCAATCCCAAAGTGGCTTAAACTTTAACCAAGGAACTTATTATCTCACCTAACAAGAAACCCAGAGGCTGACAACTCCCAAGCTAGTAAACAGCAATGTCTTCATGGACCAGGTAAAAGTGTGAAAGTGTCAGCTCCTCAGTCATGTCCGACTCTCTGCAACTCCATGAACTGTAGCCCCCCAGGCTCCTCTACGCGCGGGATTCTCCAGGAAGAATACTGGAGTGGGTTGCCATTCCCTTCTCCAGGGGATCTTCCCAACCCAGGGATTGAACCTGGGTCTCCTGCATTGCCAGCAGATTCTCTGCCATCTGAGCCACAGGGAAGCTCATCAGTAAATAGACTAGTTCAGCAGCATCATCACAGACCAGGTGGCTTCCACATTTTATTCTGCCATCTTCAACATGTTCCCTCTGTCTCAGGCTACCTCTCCTCAGCAAAGGTAGCAACAATGGATATAAACGCATCAGGCATTTCATCGAGATAAAACAGCTGCCAGGGGAGGGGTGGCTGTCTCTGCAGGGTCTGCCTATGAGCCCTTCAGGTCCAACTAGTGAAAACGGTCACAGGTGCCCAAGCTGGCAAGGTGGACTGGACCACCCTGACTGGCAGAGACAAATTGGAACCGCCCTCCCATGGGTGGAAGGAAGGCCAGTCTCTCTTGAAACACATGACAACACAGAGGAAAGAGCATCCTTTGAGGTGTGGAAGAAGGGGGCATGGATTTGGGGCAGGCAAAACTGCTCTGAATACTTAATCTCTTTTGCAGTAATAACTAAAACTTGTAAAATTTAAGTCCAGGAGATGGGTGGCAGAAGCCAAACAAAGGTATATTTTCACTGGAAAAACACCTTAATAGAAGTCATTACCAAGTTTTCTAACCAAATACCAAGTGATTTAGAAGTTATTCCAAAACCTGTTTTGGGGTTTCCTTGGTGGCTCAGACAGTAAAGAATCCGCCTGCAATGCAGGAGACCCGGGTGTGATAACTGGGTTGGGAAGATCCCCTGGAGAAGGGAACAGCAACCCACTCCAGTACTCTTGCCTGGAGAATCCCATGGACAGAGGAGCCTGGTGGGCTACAGTCCATGGGGTCCCAAAGAGTCAGACATGACTGAGCGACTAACACTTTCAAAACCTGTTAACAATTTATGGATGGAGGATATATTTTATGGAAATCCTCATGCTGACTATTATGTAAGATACACAGTAGACAAGGGATCTGTATGGCTACCATCTAAGTGGCAAAACATTAAAAAGTTTAAATAACATTACAAAACAACGATATAGGAGCTGCTATGTGATTAAGAAGCAAATAAGTGATGGGAGAAAATGTACACCATGAGATCAAAGGCAGAGCTCTCTGGAGACCGAAAGGCAAGGTTTCACGTGGGATCTGACTGTAACAGGATACAGACAAAGCGGACCAGGCCGGGCATCTGCACAAAGGGAACGCTGGGCCCTGAGCCTGGCAGCAGAAAAACATATTGGTTCAAATCGTGAGAGGTCCACGTGGAAGTAAACCAAGAGCAAACTGTCATTGCTAGCTACTAATTACACGTTTAAGATAACAAGTAAAAACATTCCCCAACCACAGTTTGGGAACTATACATATCCATTATCATTTGCCTATTTTTTTAGTTCTTTGAACGAGAAAAACCTAATCACAGCACCATGTCCTGAAGGCATCCCTGGAAAAGTAAACATACTCACACTGAGTGTAACTGACAGCATAAGACAGAGAAGCAATGTCAAATTAACGCACTGTCTGAGACCACCATGGTATAAGTCATTCTATCAGTTTCTTAAGTGTTTGATGTTACTGTTTTGTAATGTTACTTGACTTTCATTTTTGTACCTCTTGTGATATAGATTGTAACCTCCTTACAGACATCTCTTATCTGCTATATATCTTACTAGTAGTAATTATTCCCTAATTTTTATTTAGCTGCTCAAAAATCATTCTATTTTGTGAACCCAAAGTAGTAAAAGCAGCAATAGGATGTAATCTATCTCTGACATAAAATAATCCCTAACATACCACAGCCCAAGTGGCTAGTAAACACTGGTATACCTAGCCATAGATAGAAAAGTCACTATTTAACCTTTTTAGGGTCACAGATCTTTGACAATCTGATAAAATTCAGAGACCCTTCTCACCCAAAAATGCAAACACAGTATCTTGCTTGTAATTTCAGGAGGCTTCCAGAGCACTCCACTCAGGCCTTCAAACTCATCATGGCTAAGACCCCCTAACACAGTGATAACAACAAGGGCAATAACTGGTTATCACAGTTATCAATTCCTTTAAGCAATCCATCAAACTATTTTAAGGGTTACAGTTTTCCTCTGGCGCTGCCAAGCATATTTTCAGCTTGTGCATCAGGAAATAATAGATGCCAGAAATAAAAATAAGTCATTTCATAACTTTAGGGCTGAGCTATTTGACTTTGAATACTGAAAAAAATCCCAGAACAATGATGCTTTTAAGTCATTAATACTACCATATAAAGCTTTAGTATTCTTAATACTTCTCATTAAAAATATCATACACACACACATATGCATGGCCATAAAAGTATATGCCATTTTTGATGGAAATACTGATAGCAGGGAATGAATCAGTTTCTAACTTTCTGATAACCAGAGTGTAGCAACATTTCTCAATTCTTTAATAACGTTCCATTAGTTAATGCATACTTTATAAACATTTCAGCGTTTAACGGATATGAATGGACTATTTGCTGGACTCATTGCAGAAGCATGCAATGGTCTTCCAGGGTGAGTGGAAGAAAGACCTATGGGTCATAGGGTGCTTACCATTCCCTTGCCTACAATCTACAGTACTAATGATCACTGCATTCTCTCCAGCTGAGCCCGGAGAGGCTGGCTCGGAATCATTCTCCCTAGCATGTCGCCGAGCTCATCAGGATTAGCAAGTGAACTTCTTATTCTCACTTTTGTAAGTGAAGAAATCGGTGTGAAGTTTCCTCTCATTCCTCTTCTCTAACAACGTCATGAGGAAGCCATAATGCTATTAACTTTTTATATGGAAGGAAAATGAGGCTGAAAGGCTAAGGAGCCTGCTTGATCCACAGCAAGAAAATGATAGAACTTGGAATCTGAATATTATGGTTTCCAGTTCAGTACCTGGGTTTGGTCATCTGCAGATGACAAAATAAAATAGTGGCTCACACAGAAGTTTATCCCTGTCTCGCATAAAAGCAGTTCAAAGGCAAGCATTATGGGGTTGTTGCGACAACTCCACAGTCTTTTTAAGGACCCAGGCTCTTCCCCACTTATTCTTCATTTATCCTCACAATGCACTCTAGTCTTCATGATCCAAGATGGCAGCCTGTCCACCATCAAACCATCATATCCGTACTCCAGCATGAGAAAAGTTAGGGGAGAGGTGGAAGGTACACACCAGCTGTGCGTTTAAAAGGTTCCATAAAACCTGCAGTACAATGTTCCTTCTTATATCACGTGGGCCAGAAATTTCATCAAAATTCCACATCCAACCACAAAATGGCCATGTGGCTGGATAAAATACCTCTAGCAAAGAAGTAGAGAGAAGCAGATATAGAAGGAAAACTAGTAGCTTCTATTCCTATCTACTCCTACCCTGTGTCGAAACGAACAGATGTGGAGAAGGTGGAATTGGAAGTGTCTGAGAGAGTGACTTGCAGCCTGGCGGCCCCATGCACTTCACTGGCTGATTGTCTCCTTGTCACATCCCGTCCACCTGGCATGAGTGTGTGTGCACTGTCTCAGCAATGCATTCAAGAGGTGATCATGCCTTCCATTAAAAAACAATTCTCAATTGGATGAAATTATTAAATTAGCTCCATTTTTTTAAATTAACAAATTTCCAATAAAATAAAAACCCAAACAATACTTCACTGTTTTAAAATGGTCAGATATCTGATAGTTCATTACTGACAACAGGAGAGAATTCTAATGTCCCAGAATGGCACACAGGCCCAGTGCAAATCCCAGTTCTAGACTTGTTCCTCACCAGTGGCCCTGACATACCCTCTCTCCTGAAGAATTGCTTACTGGCCCTGAATATGTTCCAGATTCTTCTGAATGCACATACTTTATAGCCTTTCCCACCACCTGAAAATGTTCTGCTCTCCTACCACACATTATAAAAGAATTATTTCAGTGATTCTCAATATTTGCCTGCATAAAAATCACCTGCAATGCTGTTTTTAAAAATGCTGATTCTTAGGCTATATTTACAAAGATTCTGTTTTACTGGCTATGGGTCAAGCCCATAAATCTGCATTCTTTTTTAAACAAGGAGCAGAGTGTCCAGAACAGAAAAGTGTTCAAGAATGTTCACCTGATGACTACCACAACAAGAAAAGACCATCTTACACTAATTTAAGATGTTTTTCTTGTAGTATGAGTTTTAGTAACTTCATCAGATCTCCGAGGCTCCTGGGAGAATCAAAGTGAAGTATGTTCTTGAAAGAACTCAATTCAGTGACTGAATAACAATATATAATGTAATATAGTGTTATTAACCAATGGCTAAGCTCTAAACTTACGTACTAAATATGAAAAACAAAAACAACAGTTTAAAAAAGCTTTTTCTTCTGGCTTAGTTTACTAAAGAATGCTATTTTGAGGTACCACCATAATTCTATCATGATATAATGAAAGAAGACACATTCTCAGAAATTCACATTTGGAAAGATTAATGTGTGACCTCAGTAAGAACTCTTCCTTTCATAATATGCTTTGGCTGCATACAATGGGAAAAAACAGATACTGAATAAGACAACCACTTAAATATAAAACAATATTGCAGCATTATTAAAATTACTAGCAAGACAATATTTAGGACTTCCAACCCTATCTAAATTACTAGTACAAACTGCAATGCTCATAAGTGTACATTCTACTTAGATTCTCATCCCTATTATTTCCTTAACAGAATGAAATAAGAATAAACTTTAAGTGAAACTATCAAAGCTATTCATCATAATTTTTCAGTTAAAGTGGTCTCAGATGTGGAAGATATAACATTATGAAAGCCTCTGAGTAAATGCTAGAGGAAACCCATTTATGGTCTATGGTGAGCACACATAAATTTTTTTGCCTACTGAAGTTGTGCTGAAAAAGTGTCCTCCAGGAAACAGTACCATAGTAAACTGGTCAACTACACCAAAGAGTGGACTAAAAATCTGACTGCCTGATGGCTTCGGTTCAAAGAAAAAATACATCAGAGTGGCTCTGAAGAGTTCACAGATGTTAATTTGTCAAATAAATTTACCTAAAGTTACTCTAGATTAGATACCCTATGGCCAAAGACAGAAAGAGTTACAAGCCACTTGGAATTCATATTTGTATAATTAAGTTGACAAAAATGCTTCTCAACTGCTTTACTGATTAAAAAAAATGTTTTAAGTTTCTAAATATATTTAAGAAACCAATTTCATTCCTTAGAAATCTGAATCTTTCTGCTATTTATATAATGTTTGAAAAGATGTTCTACCTAGAAATTTTGTCGTTTTTTTGTTTATGGCTCAACTGCAGTGGAAGAGAAACTGTAACTTTTGTATTTTTATGAGGTCTTTGTCAAAGTGTTTTAACACATGATTTGATGGTGTCCATAACTAAATTATAAAGAGTGAACTGCAGCAGTTCTCAGCCTTGCATGCTCACAAGAACTATCTGGGGAAACTCTGGAAAAAAAGTCAGTGTCTGGGCCAAACCCCACGTGTGTCTAATCAGAAAGGAGGGATGAAGCCCCAGCACCAGCACTTTTGCAAACTGCCCCCTAATTCAAAAGAAGGTTAGACTCACTGAGTCAGGGAGACAGATCCTTAACTCACATTTGAGTCGGTTGAGTCTTCTGAGCCCCTTTCTCACAACTCACAACTGACTGTGTGCCACGGAGGGGCCTGTGCTGCCTCTCAGCTCGTGGACATCTCTGCCCCGCCCCGTGAAGCCCCCTCTCATTCTGCACCCTTCAGGAGACAAGGCAGGGTGGTACATCCCACAGGGCTCAGCCTGGCCTCAACAGTTTCACCTCTGAACGCCACGAGATGAACCAGAATTAGGAAGCAACGAATGTGCAAATTCTGTTCATTTTTATCTATTATACACACAACTCACCATTTCTCAATGGGAAAATAAACAACTGCGCTATGAGTTCAGTTGAAAATCCTGGCATACTTCCTTTAGAACTGAAAGGTCAAGAGAAAAAATCAGAAAGACTGCCAAGTAAATTCACTGTAATTTGACTTTTTCTGAATAGCACAATACACGGGTAAGCAGATATGAATAGGGTCGGCTGCTTTTTTAACCCATAAACACTTTCTTTTGAAGATGTTATGCTTCTCTTGTAAGGATGGGGAAACACATGGTGAAAATCTGTTTAGTTTCTGTCACTGCTGTTTTCATTAAAGCCTTCAGTCCTACACAGAATCAGAGTGACTTACTGTCCCTTATTCTCTGGAATGTAAATTTTTATTATACACCACTAGATTTCCACTTTTAAATAAAGGCCACAGTACAGAGATGAAGACACTACCTAAAAAGTTCCACATAAAAATGTGACAGTTCAACTTTAGTGTGTATGAATGGTTTCAATGATTCCCACCATGGGGAATTCAGTAGGAGACAGTCTTAAAACTAACACACTATTTCCCAAAACCTGATTTACCATTTAAACTGGCAAACAGAGGTGAGACTCAAGTACATACTTCAGTGTCAGTATTTAAAAGATGAAATCCAAGCTGTGGTGAATTACTAAACTGATTCTAAATTCAATCAGTTTTACAAAATAATTAGCTTAATGGGAGCTAGAAGTTCTTAGGCTATAGTTTTAAGAAGCACCTGCATATTCTGAAAAACACCATGAACTTTAGTTTTACTGTAACCCAATTCCTTTACTCTCTTTAATGGTGTTTGCCCAATTTCATTTTGCCTGCTCCAAAGTTACATTCACTATTTGGTCACCAATGTTGGTGAACATACAATAATCCTTTCCACTTTATTTTCTGTGACTTTTCTTGGTTGCTGATATTTTTCTTTTTTTCTATAATATAATAAGCTAATTCATGCCTTTGTCTTCGTTTTGTAAGGATTTTATGCCAACATCTAAGCAACAGATACTCTTTTCCTTAATTTAAAATAAGAGGTTTCATACTACAGTAGTAAATTTGTAATCAACCTAAAGATAATGTCTTGAAAGCACAATTAAACATGTCATAACAGAAGAAAACCCTGGTAATTACAAATAGTACCAGGCTTGCTGGGGTTTTAAACAGTAGTGTAAGACTAAGAAAAACCGCCACCCAGTGATACAAAAGAAAACTGCAATTTGTTTTTGTGTAAAATGAGTACCCTAGAGGATTACTTCGATTTCATTACTGAATGAACGAATAGTTATTACCTCCTTATGAGAATAGGAACTAGTTAAAGCGAAAGGATGTTTTTCCACCAGGCCTTTTTGTTTTTAATTTCCTTACTATTATTTAGCACACTCGACATTTTACAAAGGCTAAAAGCTTTGGAAACCCTAATGGAAAAAGCTTTCTGTCCAAAAGTGAGCTAATTTTGTACAAGCAGCCCATATATCCCTATTATCAATAAAAGAGCCTAGGGTCTGCTTAGACCCTGAGTTTCAAGTCATGGGTGTTGACTTCAGCAACACCATCTAATAATTGTGACCTCAAACCTATTTGTGCTAAGTTGGAAGGCACGTCTAGGGGAAAAGGTATTGTCAAGGAGGGAAATACAGGTAACTTATACCCTTAACAAAATAATTTACTCTAACCTCTAACCTTTTTAGAAATACGTTATAAAGGCCAAGTAAGATAACAGTCTTAACAAATTCTACAGAATCCATACTGATAAGAAGTTGTTGAGAAATCTGTATTCAGATCAAGAGGCAAGAGTTAGACACATGGAACAACAGACTGATTCCAAACTGGGAAAGGAGCATGTCAAGGTTGTATATTGTCACCCTGTTTATTTAACATATACGCAGGGTACATCATGTGAGATGCTGGGCTGGATGAAGCACAAGCTGGGATCAAGACTGCCGGGAGAAATATCAATAACCTCAGATACTCAGATGATACCACCTTGAAAGCGAAGAAAAACAAAGAGCCGCTTGATGAAAGTGAAAGCGGACAGTGAAAAAGCTGGCTTAAAGCTCAACATTCAGAAAACTAAGATCATGGCATCTGGTCCCATCACTTCATGGCAAACAGATGGGGAAACAATGGAAATAGTGACAGACTTTATTTTCTTGGGTTCCAAAATCACTGCAGATGGTTACTGCAGCCATGAAATTAAAAGATGCTTGCTCCTTCAAAGAAAAACTGTGACCAACCTAGACAGCATATTAAAAAGCAGAGACATCAGTTTGCCGACAAAGGTCTATCTAGTCAACGCCATGGTTTTTCCAGTGGTCATGTATGGATGTGAGAGCTGCACTATAAGGAAAGCTGAGCACTGAAGAATCGATGCTTTTGAACTGTGGTGTTGGAGAGGACTCTTGAGAGTCCCTCTGACTGTAAGGAGATCCAACCAGTCCATCTTAAAGGAGATCAGTCCTGAGTGTTCATTGGAAGGACTGATGTTGAAGCTGAAACTCCAATACTCTGGCCACTTGATGCGAAGAACTGACTCATTTGAAAAGACCCTAATGCTGAGAAAGATTGAGGGCAGGAGGAGAAGGGGATGACAGAGGACGAGATGGTTGGATGGCATCACTGACTCAATGGACATGGGTTTGGGTGGACTCCGGGAGCTGGTGATGGACAGGGAGGCCTGGCGTGCTGCGATTCATGGGGTCGCAAAGAGTCAGCCACGACTGAGCGACTGAAATGAACTGAAGAAGTTGTTGGTATAGACATAATCTAAGTCTTCACTTAGTTGTATCATTTATAAGTTAGTAAACACACAGAAACACGTACATACAATTATTTTCCTTCAATCTATCTTCTGCACAAAAGGACCAAGCAAGATGAGTGGACACATGATAACCAAAGCACATATGCCAAAGGACGGAGTCATGTTGATAAAAGTAGTTCATAGCTATCATCTGACCTATGTGATATTTTTCAAATTTTTTTACACATACATAGAGCATGCTCTGAGAGTAAAAGTAGATATTATATAAGTTAATGTAGAAGCATATGATAAAAAGAACTTAGACCAGTTTCTAAAAGCAGATTACCATTCTATTTTTTAAGATAATTTACTATAGTCCCAAATAATCTATCCTGACTTTTATTGGTCAATTCTCAGTTAAGGCTTTAACTGCAGAAGGATATTTCACTAACTCAACAGTGTATAGCTGTCCCTAGGTTTCTGCAGTACCCTTACTAAAATCTGCAGCGGCTCACCAAGCTCCTTAAATAAAACAGTGCAATATTTGCATATAACCTATGCATATCCTCCTGTATACTTTAAATTACTCATCACACCTGATACAATATAAATGGCATGTAAACAGTTGCTAGACACATGGCAAATTTAAGTTTTACTTTGCTGGACCACTCTGGATTTTTTTTCTTTCAATATTTTCAATCTGCAGTTGGTTGAATTCATAGATGTGGAACTTTGTGGAAATAGAGGGCTGACTCTGTCTTCCAATCTCAACTTCATTAAGGAGATTATAGTTTATTGTAATATTTTTAAGTATTTAAAAATATTAAATAGTGGAAAGTCTGAGGCAGCCAAAATTAAACCCAAATTTATGTATAACACAACCAACCCTGTTTTATTGAAAAAAGAAAACAAAAAAGCATAGCACTTTGTCTTTTAAAAATTAATTGTCTAGGGAACTCAGGGAAAGTTAAAACTGACAGACATGATATATTTATACTTCTCTGGCATTTAATCGTGTTCTCCTTTGCACTATATTTTAATCCCATTCAATAATAAAGTTACTTAAGGAATATTTGAAAATTATTGAACACAATTTAAATTTTTATTTTTTTATTTATTTTTTATTTTTTTAATTTTATTTTTAAACTTTACAATATTGTATTGGTTTTGCCAAATATCGAAATGAATCTGCCACAGGTATACATGTGTTCCCCATCCTGAACCCTCCTCCCTCCTCCCTCCCCATACCATCCCTCTGGGTCGTCCCAGTGCACCAGCCCCAAGCATCCAGTATCGTGCATTGAACCTGGACTGGCAACTCGTTCCATATATGATATTATACGTATTTCAATGCCATTCTCCCAAATCATCCCACCCTCTCCCTCTCCCACAGAGTCCATAAGACTGTTCTATACATCAGTGTCTCTTTTGCTGTCTCGTACACAGGGGTATTGTTACCATCTTTCTAAATTCCATATATATGCGTTAGTATACTGTATTGGTGTTTTTCTTTCTGGCTTGCTTCACTCTGTATAATAGGCTCCAGTTTCATCCACCTCATTAGAACTGATTCAAATCTATTCTTTTTAATGGCTGAGTAATACTCCATTGTGTATATGTACCACAGCTTTCTTATCCATTCATCTGCTGATGGACATCTAGGTTGCTTCCATGTCCTGGCTATTATAAACAGTGCTGTGATGAACACGGGGTACACGTGTCTCTTTCCCTTCTGGTTTCCTCAGTGTGTGCCCAGCAGTGGGATTGCTCAAGTGTCACTACTGTCTCAAAATTTAAAATGATAATGTGACTTTAAAAAAAAAAAAAAAGATGGATAGCTTAGTGGTTAAGAGGACAGGCTCTGAAGTTAGAAGGCCTGGGCTAATTCCAGATCTGGCCCATGTAAGCTGGCAAACTTTTTCAAGTCCTCTTCTGTATATGGGGGCTTCCCAGGGAGCTAGTGGTAAAGAACCACCCTGCGAATGCAGGAGACATAAAAGATATGGGTTTGATCCCTGGGTTTGAGCCACCGGAGAAGGTACAGCAACCCACTCCAATATTCTTGCCTGGGAAATCTCATGGACAGAGAGCCTGGCAGGCCACAGTCCATGGGGTCACAAAGAGCTGGACATGACTGAAGCAATTTAGCATGCACTGTATATGGAGATAACATGACCACCTCACTCAAAGTGTTCTCCTAAGCATATTACACACATTAACTCATTTAATCTCCTCAATAACCCTATTGTTATCATGCTCATTTTCTAAATAAGCTAAATGATACCTGGGAGGTTTTGTAACTTCCCCAAATGGTGAAGGGTGGCAGATATACCAACCCAAAATATGCCACTTTGGCATAAAAATTATTCTGAGCTAAACTTAAAAAAACACCAGGTGCAAGAAGGGCACTCTGTCCTCTCCTTTTCTTCCTGAAAGCAGGAGATAAAAACAAAACAAACAAACAAATAAAAAAAACTTTCTGGAAGATTCTAGGAGGAAAAAAAAATCACAACAGTAGGTAACCCAAGGATTTTTCATGGAATTATGGTGGAGGGGTTGGAGCTTTACACCTGGGGAAAAAAATGGCACTAAACCAAGATAAGCATCAGTAGACACGGCAGCTGAAGGACCAGGAGGCCTCAGTCAACATGTGGGGGTCTGCTCTTGCTTGGATCATTTGAACAAGGGTGTGGGACCAGCCGCACCTGAAATTAAATTGCAGTCCTGAGCCTGGGGCAGGATGAAGCCTCATTGTGACTGCTCAACCGCAGGACATGTGGTGCAGGAGCTAAATCCCACTCAGGCCAAGATGGCCCTGCAAGAACGCCCTCAACACACAGCGTGTCAGCTTACGGGAAACAGCACCGTTAGAACTGAGAGGTATCAGACGGAGCAGCTGGTCTGTGAAACCATACTAGAGGAAGTAATAGCTGGAGATTCCCTCAAGAAGTAGCAACTCTTGGCATTTCTGTCTTCTGAGCCTCAGGTAAAGACCACTACTCAAACTACTCTTTCTTAGAAAGGTAGAGTCCACAACAGAAGCTTCACCAGTTGGGGGCAGAAACCCCTGCTGGGCTAAGACAGGCAGTGAAGTATCTTCAAGCTACCAGACACTGGAGGAGATTTTAGAGACAGCAGCCGCAGCAGCTTTTTCAGCTGTGGTTAAAACTTGTCTCTGTGATGCTGCAAGTGGCAGGCCACAGAAGAAGGCAAGACGGATCGAGTTCTTCAAGTACACTGCAGAAGCTGTGTGCTCGCAGACACGCCAGTGCACTATTTCTAATCATGAGACAGCAGGAAAACACAGCTCTCTGCATGTGCATTAGAGCTGTGTGCTGTCACTTCTGCTGTGTCACTGCATGGGACCCCCGGACTGTAGCCCACCCGGCTCCTCTGTCCATGGGGGTTCTCCAGGCAAGAGTACTGGAGTGGGTTGCATGCCTTTCTCCAGGCTACAGAGGTATTCTAAAACAAGAAATACAGAGCAGGGTTTGGAGAACCAGGCATTGCTAGAGCAAATTTCTGAAAGAACTTATTGTGAAACTCCTGAAGAGGCAGAAACATCAGAGGAGACCAGAGGCACCCCTGAAGTTTTTTCCGTTAGTTGGGCTAATTCGGCAGGTCAGAGGGAAGCAACGCTGGCAGCCCTGGAAACAGAAGTGGGGGATGACAGAGCCGGTTCTGTCTTGGAAGCCAAAGCACAATTTCCTGACACTGTAAGAAGGGCCAGGGAAGCAGCGGGGTTGGTGGCACCCCACTTCATCCCTGTCAGGAGGCTCCCCAGAAAAACCAGCAACCCTGGTCAGACTATGCCCTGCTAATTTTCCTCAGACGCAGCAGATCTGGTCACAGAGAAAACAGCTCTCACCACTTTCACCTACGGCCCCTGTTCCAGGCCCCAGGAAGCAGATCCAGGAAACCCACAGGCCTACCAGAACATGACTGTGGAAAAGATAGGATATTTTATGGTAGCATTTAACTACAAGGAAAACTCTCCTCTGGTCTCCCAGAAATTAAGGCCAAGAAGTGGAAGAGGGCCAGAGGGGTAAAACCCCCGTGTCCTTACTGCAAGAGACCAGGTCCTGAAGAGAAGTGCTGAAGAGGCAGAGATCCACCCACCCATTCTGAATGTGTGGGGTCAGAGGCATGGTGTGAGCCTGACTCTTAGAAGGCCTAACCTAAAAGTTCAACATAACCTGCAAACCCAAAAAGCTGTCTTCCACTTGTCAAGACACACAGAGCCTTTGCCAATGCCAGGGGACCTTGGACTGACTAGGCCAAGCTATAGAGAGAAGAGGTAGGGAACCAGAATCTACAAAGGGAGACCCTGAGAATATACTGTCAAGAGCAAACACTCTATGAGTTCATGCAAATCCTCAGATAAGGAGCTGACTCTGGCAGAAGGAAATCCAGGTGGAAGAGGACGCATGTCCCCAGGGGACACTGGGTTTTAGCTCCTCCTCAACGCCCTATGAGAAGACAACAGCTGGGAAGAACCAGCCAAAGACTGCCAATCCCTTCTTTGGGACTGGCAAATGACATGATGGAAATGTCATGTTTCAGAACTCCCCTTGGGAAGAGCATAATATCTGGTTGAAAGGAATATTTTTTAAAGCCACTAAAATCTTAACAACTAGGAGGGATTAATTTTATAATAGAAAATAAACTAGTCTTAAGATTCAGGAGACACTATTTAACATATTTAGATTTTAAAGTGTACTTCAAAACTCTTGATGGGAATGTAAACTGGTATAGCCACTATGAAAAACAGAATGGAGGTTCCTTAAAACACTAAAAATGAGCTGCCATATGATCCAGCAATCCCACTCCTGGGTGTATAGCAGGAAAAAATGAAAACACTAACTCAAAAAGATACATGTACCCTAAAGCTCACAGGAGCACCATCTATAATAGCCAAGACAAGAGAAAACCCAAGTACTTATCAACACACGACTGGACTAAGAAGATGCAATGCACGCGCACACACACACAGAAAAAAGAATAAAAAGCCATAAAAAAGAATGAAATTTTGCTATTTGCAACAACATGGATGGACCCAGAGAGCATTATGTTTAGTGAAATAAATCACAGAAAGACAAATACTGTACGACATCACTTATATGTGGAATCACAAAAGTAATACAAGTGAAGCATATGCAAAATAGAGACAAACTCACAGATACAGAAAACAAACTAGTGGTGACCAAAAGGGAGAGAGAAGGGCAAGTTAGGGGTATGGGATTAAGAGATACAGGCTACTATATACAAAAAAAGATAAGCAACGAGGATGTACTGTACAGCACAATTATAGCCATTATGTTATAATAGTTCTTATCTTATAATAATTTTTACTGGCACTTAATCTGTGAAAATATTCAATCACTATGTTGTACCCCTGAAAATTAATGTAATATTGTAAATCAACTCTACTTAAATAAAAAAATAAATGTACCTCATTCAGCAACTATGTACTGGATGTCTAATTTAATTTCAGAAGCTGATTTATAAACAGCACTAAGCCCTGCTTCTTCAAACAGAACTTGAATTTATCAAGAATTCTTCAAGACTTCTGGTTTTTCATAATTAAAAAGGCTGACTCACTTATGGGATAGAAAAAAACGGGATGATTTTATAAAATAAACCCGAAGGACGCATCCAAACTGATATACAAGAAAAGTCAGACTTGACAACAATATTTCAAGTGATTAATGATCCATATTTTTATACATTTCATATACATAACTGATTCTGGAATTAGTAGAAAAATATTTTTAAATCAATCATATAACTTTTCAAGTAGTCTTTTAAAGCAAAAATGATTCATCTAATAATGTGGCTTCAATCCCTGGGTTGGGAAGATCCCCTGGAGAAGGGAATGGCAACCCACTCCAGTATTCTTGCCTGAAGAATCCCATGGACAGAGGAGCCTGGTGGGCTACAGTCCATGGGGTCGCAAGGAGTCAGACACGACTGAGCCACTAAACAACAAAGTCCAAAAACCGCTCACCTAAAAGGACAAAGCCATCTGCCTCTGTCTCGGGTACTGACGGCTTCTTAGATTCCAGAGGCTTCCTGAAGAAGTGAAACATTGCTGCTTCTGCTGTTACCTGAAACAGAAGCAAACATGGTATTATGTCAAATTCAGATGAAACTTTCACCCTTCTTACTAAAAAGCCAAATGTAAAGAGATCACAATAAGGACTTTTAGGAATTCTATCCCCAAACTTAAGAACACGAACCCACTCTAGGTAACATTAGTATCAGAAAGCAAAACCAGAATATCAGGAGATGGACTTCCAGTTTGACACCCTGTGTGCCTTGAATCCTGCAACCTCTCTCGACTTCTAAACGTGTAGGAAATAATCCAAGAAATCACTACAAGTAAAACTAAAATCAACAGATAACACCAAGTCTGAAAGGATCCCAGGAACCATTAACTGCACACTGGACTGAGGAAAGGAAAAAAAAAAAAAAAACACACCTCTCCAGATTTCTTATCATGCCGCATGAAACTGAGGCCACCTGAGAAAAGAAAAGAAGGCACAACACAAACCCTCCAGAGCTGGTTATCTGATTCAGACACTCAGGGCTGTATTCATAGTAAAACTGCAGCGAGATTTAAAGCCCTATCAGGCAAATATCTGTATTGGTGAGATTACTGTGCCCTGCCCCCTCCACACACACACGGCTTCTGGCCTCTTTGTCCTTCCATCTTTGTACATTCCAATCCCGAAGAAAGGCAATGCCAAAGAGTGCTCAAACTACCGCACAACTGCACTCATCTCACACGCTAGTAAAGTAATGCTTAAAATTCTCCAAGCCAGGCTTCAGCAATACGTGAACCGTGAACTTCCTGATGTTCAAGCTGGTTTTAGAAAAGGCAGAGGAACCAGAGATCAAACTGCCAACATCCGCTGGATCATTGAAAAAGCAAGAGAGTTCCAGAAAAACATCTATTTCTGCTTTATGGACTATGCCAAAGCCTTTGACTGTGTGGATCACAATAAACTGTAGAAAATTCTGAAAGAGACGGGCATACCAAACCACCTGACCTGTCTCTTGAGAAACCTGTAAGCAGGTCAGGAAGCAACACTTAGAACTGGACATGGAACAACAGACTGGTTCCAAATAGGAAAAGGAGTACGTCAAGGCTGTATATTGTCATCCTGCTTATTTAACTTATATGCAGAGTACATCATAAGAAATGCTGGGCTGGAAGAAGCACAAGCTGGAATCAAGATTGCCGGGAGAAATATTAATAACCTCAGATATGCAGATGACACCACCCTTATGGCAGAAAGTGAAGAACTAAGAGCCTCTTGATGAAAATGAAAGAGGAGAGTGAAAAAGTTGGCTTAAAGCTCAGCATTCAGAAAACTAAGATCATGGCATCCAGTCCCATCACTTCATGGCAAATAGATGGCGAAACAGTGGAAACAGTGTCAGACTTTATTTTTCTGGGCTCCAAAATCACTACAGATGGTGACTGCGGCCATGAAATTAAAAGACGCTTATTACTTGGAAGGAAAGTTATGACCAACCTAGAAAGCATATTAAAAAGCAGAGACATTACTTTGCCAACAAAGGTCTGTCTAGTCAAGGCTATGGTTTTTCCAGTGGTCATGTATGGATGTGAGAGTTGGACTGTGAAGAAAGCTGAGAGCTGAAGAACTGATGCTTTTGAACTGTGGTGTTGGAGAAGATTCTTGAGGGTCCCTTGGACTGCAAGGAGATCGAACCAGTCCATTCTGAAGGAGATCAGTGCTGGGTGTTCTTTGGAAAGATTGATGTTGAAGCTGAAACTCCAATACTTTGGCCACCTGATGCGAAGAGCTAACTCATGTGAAAAGACCCTGATGCTGGGAAAGACTGAAGGTAGAAGGGGGCGACAGAGTTTGAGATGGCTGGATGGCATCACCGACTCGATGGACATGGGTTTGGGTGGACTCCAGGAGTTGGTGATGGACAGGGAGGCCTGGTGTGCTGCAGTTCACAGGGTCGCAAAGAATCGGACACGACTGAGCGACTGAACTGAACTGAACTTTGTACATTCAGCTTTATATATTTGGGCAGGGCAAAAACTCCTAGAAAACAACTGGGAAAGAAGCTAAAGGGAACTGGGGAGAACACGTACCATTCTGAGGACAGTCCCTATTAGCAAAGCGATACAAGAGACAGCAAAGCAGAATTCCTGGTGGCATCAAGTGCCCCACATTTCAGTTTCATATATTCTGCCCATATCAGAATATCCGAGGCCAAACTTGCCTGGTGTAACAGGCAAGTGTGGCTTGGAGTACAAAATGAAGCAGGGCAAAGGCTAACAGAGTTTTGCCAAGAGAATGAACTGGTCATAGCAAACACTTTCTTCCGATAACACAAGAGATGACTCTACACATGAACATCACCAATGGTCAATACTGAAATCAGACTGATTATATTCTTTGCAGCCAAAGATGGAGAGGCTCTATACAAACAGCAAAGACAAGACCAGGAGCTGACTACGGCTCAGATCATGAGCTCCTTATTGCCAAATTCAGACCTAAATTGAAGAAAGTAGGGAAAACCACTAGGCCATTTAAGTATGACCTAAATCAAATCTCTTATGATTATACGGTGGAAGTGACAGATTGAAGGGATTCAATCTGATAGAGTGCCTGGAGAACTATACGAGGTTCGTAACACTGTGCAGGAGATGGTGATCAAAACCTCCCCAAAAAAGGAAATGCAAAAAAGTAAAATGGCTGTCTGAGGAGGCCTTACAAATAGCTGAGAAAAGAAGAGAAGCGAAAGGCAAAGGAGAAAAAGGAAAAATATACTCATTGAGTGCAGAGTTCCAAAGAATAGCAAGGAGAGATAAGCCTTCCTAAATGAACAATGCAAAGAAATAGAGGAAAACTATATAATGAAAACAATAGAGGAAAACAATGGGAAAGAATAGAGAGCTCTTCAAGAAAGAGATACCCAGGGAACATTTCACCCAAAGATGGGCACAATAAAGGACAGAATGGACCTAACAGAAAAAGATATTAAGAAGTTGGAAGAATACACAGAAGAACTATACAAAAAAGTTCTTAATGACCTGGACAACCACAATGGTGTGCTCACTCACCTAGAGCCAGGCATCCAAGAGTGCAAAATCAAGTGGGCCTTAGGAAGCATCACTATGAACAAAGCTAGGTGAAGTGATGGAATTCCAGTTAAGCTATTTCAAATCCTCAAAGATGATGCTGTGAAAGTGCTGCACTCAATATGCCAGCAAATTTGGAAAACTCAGCAGTGGCCACAGGACTGGAAAAGGTCAGTTTGCATTCCAATCTCAAGAAGGGCAATGCCAAAGAATGTTCAAACTGCTGCACAAACGCACCCATTTCACATGCTAGCAAGACCATGCTCAAAATACTCCAAGCTAGGCTTCAACAGTACATGAACTGAGAACCTCCAGATGTACAAGCTGAATTTAGAAAAGGCAGAGGAATCAGTGATTAAATTGCCAATATCCTCTGGATTATAGAAAAAGCAAGGGAAATCCAGAGAAACATCTACTTCTGCTTCATTGATTACGCTAAAGCCTTTGACTGTGTGGATCACAACAAGCTTTGGAAAATTCTTCAAGAGATGGGAATACCAGAACACCTTACCTGCCTCCTAAGAAACCTGTATACAGAAGAAGCAACGTTAGAAGCCGACATGGAACAATGGACTGGTTCAAAATTGTGAAAAGATTACATCGAGGCTGTATACTGTCACTCTGCTTATTAACTTATATGCAGAGTACATCATGAGAAATGCCAGGCTGGATGAAGCACAAGCTAGAATCAAGATTGCTGGGAGAAATATCAATCACTTCACATATGCAGATGATATCACCCTTATGGCAGAAAGCAAAGAACTAAAGGGCCTTTCAATGAAGGTGAAAAAGGAGAGTGAAAAAGCTGGCTTAAAATTCAACATTCAAAAAATGAAGATCATGGTATCTGATCCCATCACGTCATCATAAATAGATGGGGAAACAGTGACAGACTTTACTTTCTCGGGCTCCAAAATCACTGCAGATGGTGATTGCAGCCATGAAATTAAAAGATACTTGCTCCTTGGAAGAAAAGCTATGACCAACCTAGAAAATATATTAAAAAGCAAAGACATTACTTTGCTGACAAAGGTCTGTCTTGTCAAAGCTATGGTTTTTCCAGTAGTCATGTATGGATGTGAGAGTTGGACCATCAAGAAGGATGAGCACCAAAGAACTGATGCTTTTGAACTACGGTGTTGGAGAAGACTCTTGAGAGCCCCTTGAACTGCAAGGAGATCCAACCAGTCCATCCTAAGGGAAATCAGTCCTGAATATTCATTAGAAGGACTATGCGGAAGCTGAAACTCCAATACTTGGACCACCTGATGCGAAGAACTGACTCACTGGAAAAGACCCCGATGCTGGGAAAGATTGAAGGCAGGAGGAGAAGGGGATGACAGAGGATGAGATGGTTGGATGGCATCACTGACTCGATGGACATGAGTTTGAGCAAACTCAGGGAGACAGTGAAGGACAGGGAAGCCTGGCGTGCTGCAGTCCATGGGGTCACAAAGACTGAGTGACTGAACAACAACAAAACCAGAACATCAAGCAGGGAGGGTAAGTCAAGATTTTATCTGATCAAAAGCCTTCTAGAAACTGCGATTTGTTTGGGTACTTGTGTAGGTCAGCCTGCCCTGAGTTGTAGATCAGAGTAGATGGTAAAGGAGTCAGTTTGTTGGAAACATACCTGGCAGGTTTCACTTTCTAAAATTAAAAAAAAAAAAAGGAGAAGAAAAACACAAGCTGTGTGAAAAAGAAAATATTTCAGTAAAGGAAAAGGAAGAGCCTATGAAATCTGCAAAGACAGAGCTTACTGGATATAATGATAGAGTGATAAGGGAAGTCTGGAAAAAGTTAGGCATTCTCAAAACAGTATAAGGACACAAGGCCTTTAAATCTGGCAAAAAGAAAAAACAAGATTAAATGGAAAAGCAACAGGAAAAGATGAAAAGACAAGGAATGAGATAAAAAAAAAAAAACCTGAATAAGATAAAAAAGAAACCGATTCAAGAAAGAAATGATATCAGAAAAGAACTGGCTGGCTTACAGGCAGGAATTAAGAAAATAAAGTTCATTCAAAGACTTAAAAGGCTGGAAGAAGCAACTAAGTTCTCAACCCTAACAGCTAAAACTAAAACAGAGAACGCCTCTGAAGGAAGAGCAGATAACTAAATCTCAGTCTTGGTAAGGGACAAGTCAAGGATATAATCATCAATCTGATCCTAAAGCCTCAGCTGGCATGAATATGTGTGCGTGTGTGTTAGTTGCTCGGTTGTGTCTGACTCTGAGACCCCATGGACTGTCGCCCACCAGACTCCTCTGTCCATGGGCTTCTCCAGGCAGGAATAGTGGAGTGGGTTGCCATGCCCTTCTCCAAGAGATCTTCCCAATGCATGGGTCAAACCTGAGTCTCCTGAATCAGCGGGCTGATTCTTTACCACTGAGCCACCAGGGAAGCCCTTCACTTGGGACACAAAGGGTGAAGTTATAGAGATGAAGCAGGCTAGTGTCCAACTGGAGCCTCACAGAGAAAAGACACCTTTGAATAAATAAAGGGGGGCACATTTAAGGGTGAAAGATGAGAAATGCAGCGGATCTAAGAGTTACAGTTATATAACTATAGTTATATTTATATATATTAACTATATAGTTACAGTTAGCCAAAATTGTAGATCTAGCTACAGATACATGAAGCTGACTACAATCAAATAGATAAGTAACCAATAAAATTTTGGACAGCTGAGCTACAAAAGTGACTACTAGTCTGGATTAAAGGAGGACTATGACTACTGGATACTTACAACAACCCTACAGACAGAAAGCTGCCAGAGCAAAGTGCTAATCCGCCAAGGAGGGTCTACTCTCCAGTGCTTACTTCATTGGTAGCCAAGGAAGTTACTGGAAAAGGAAGGAACTCCAAGAGGGTGGAGCCAATGGGGTTGGAGACCGCTGGGGAGGTGGGGTGGCCTCCCGGGAAGCCGAATCTGGGCATAATTAGTTAACATTCTCCAACCCAAGGCGGGGGCTCCCCCAGGATGCCTGCTCAGTGGGATGCCAGAACAGCCCTCCTCTGTGCCTGCCGTCAATCCCCCACCCCCTCCTTTCTGGGTGAGAGCGGTTTGGGCATCACCTTTCCCAGTTACAGGACGGGACAGGACAGACTGCGGGTCTCTTTAGTTCACAAAGTTGCCACACCAAGAGCGCCACATCTGAACCTGATGAAGATATACTGACCTTAGAGCATGTTGCTATGAATGAATGGGACAAAAGGTTAAAGCACCTCCTCGGGAAGGGGTGAGTTGTTTTGCCTACAGTAGGGAGAGAGACCTGAGTACACAGTGACCACAGATGAGAACCGTGGAACCATCAGGCTCTCAACCTTCTATCAGGAGACATATCAGGACTGCAGTTTTCTACCCCTTTGGAGGTCAATGTGGCAATGTCCCTTGTTCAGTTCACTGCCACATGCTGTTAAAGTTCTAGAACAAGGAGCTTTGTGGACAAAGAGAGAGGTGCTTCAAAAAGTGTTTCCTGATTTTAGCAAACAGAATTCAGCAACACATCAAAAAGCACATACACCATGATCAAATTGGGTTTATTCCAGGGGTGCAAGGATTCTTCAAAATATGCAAATCAATCACTGTGATACACCATATTAACAAATTGAAAGATAAAAACCATATGATCATCTCAAGAGATGCAGAAAAAGCCTTTGACAAAATTCAGCACCCATTAATGATTAAAACTCTTCCAAAAATGGGCATAGAAGGAACCTACCTCAACATAGCAAAGGCCATATATGATAAGCCTACAGTAAACATTATTCTTGATGGTGAAAAACTGAAAGCATTCCCTCTAAGATCAGGAACAAGACAAGGGTACCCACTTTCACCACTATTATTCAACATAGTTCTGAAAGTCCAAGCTATAACAATCAGAAAAGAAAAAGAAAGAAAAGTAACCCAGATCAAAAAAGAAGTAAAGCTCTCACTGTTTGCAGATGACATGATACTCTATGTAGAAAACCCTAAAGATAGTATCAGAAAATCACTAGAGCTAATCACTAAATTTAGCAAAGTTTCAGGATACATATCAATACACAGAAATCAGTTGCATTTCCACATACTAACAATGAAAAATCAGAAAGAGAAATTAAGAAATCAATCCCATTCACAATTCCAACAAAAAGAATTAAATATCTAGGAATAAACTTACCTAAAGAGACAAAAGAACTGTACATAGAAAAATGTAAGACACTAATGAAAGAAATCAAAGATGATATAAGTAGATGGAGAGATAGTCCATGTTCCTGGCTAGGAAGAATCAATATCGTGAAAATGACTATACTACCAAATGCCATCCACAGATTCAATGCAATCCCTATCAAATTACCAATGGCATTTTTCACAGAACTAGAACAAAACATTTCACAATTCATATAGAAACACAAAAGATCCCCAACAGCCAAAGCAGTCTTGAGAAAGAAGAACGGAACTGAAGGAATCAACCTTCCTGACTTCAGATTATACTACAAAACTACAGTCATCAAGACAGTATGGTACTGGCACAAAAACTGAAATATAGACCAATGGAACAAGATAGAAAGCCCAGAAATAAAGCCATGCACCTATGGGTACCTTATTTTTGACAAAGGAGGCAAGAATATACAATGGGACAAAGATAGCCTCTTCAATAAATGGTGCTGGGAAAACTGCACAGCTACATGCAAAAGAATGAAATTAGAACACTTCCTAACACCATACACAAAGATAAACTCAACATGGATTAAAGACCTAAATGTAAGACCAGAAACTATACAATTTTTAGAGTAACAGAACACTTGACACAGAACATTCAATGACATAAATCAAAGCAAGATCCTCTATGACCCACCTCCTAGAGTGATGGAAATAAGAACAAAAGTAAACAAGTGGGACCTGATTAAACTTAAAAGTTTTTGCACAGCAAAGGAAACTATAAGCAAGGTGAAAAGACAACCCTCAGAATGGGAGAAAATAATAGCAAATGGAACAACTGAAAAAGGATTAATTTCCAAAATATACAAGCAGCTCATAAAACTCAATGCCAAAAAAACAAACAGCCCAATCAAATAGTGGGGGAAAGATCTAAACAGACATTTATCCAAAGAAGACATACAGATGGCTAACAAACACATGAAAAGATGTTCAACATTGCTCATTATTAGAGAAATGCAAATGAAAACCACAATGAGATATCACCTCACACCAGTCAAGATGGCCATCTTCAAAAAGTCTACAAACAAATGCTGGAGAGGGTGTGGAGAAAAGGGAACCCTCTTGCACTGTTGGTGCAAGTGTAAATTGATACAGCCACTATGGAAGATGGTATGGAGACTCCTTCAAAAACTAGGAATAAAACCACCATCAGTTCAGTTCAGTTCAGTCACTCAGTCATGTTCGACTCTTTGAGACCCCATGAATTGCAGCACACCAGGCCTCCCTGTCCATCACCAACTCCCAGAGTTCACTCAAACTCACGTCCATCGAGTCGGTGATGCCATCCAGCCATCTCATCCTCTGTCCTCCCCTTCTCCTCCTCCCCGCAATCCCTCCCAGCATCAGAGTATTTTGCAATGAGTCAACTCTTAGCATGAAATATGACCCAGCAATCCCATTCCTAGGCATATACCCTGAGGAAATCAAATTGAAAAAGATACATGTATCCCATTGTTCTTTGCAACATTGTTTACAATAGCTAGAATAAGGAAGCAACATAGATGTCCATCAATAGATGAGTGGATAAAGAAGTTGCGGTACACAGTGGAATATTACTCAGCCATAAAAGGGATGCATTTGAGTCAGTTCTAATGAGGTGGATAAACCTAGAGCCTATTACACAGAGTCACATAAGTCAGAAAGAGAAAGATAAATATCATATTCTAATGCATATATACAGAATCTAGAAAAATGGTACTAAAAAATATACTTACAGGGCAGCAATGAAGTCCGAAATGCAACACTTGGATGCAATCTCAAAAACAACAGAATGATCTCTGTTTGTTTCCAAGGCAAACCATTCAATATCATGGTAATCCAAGTCTATGCCCCGACCAATAACGCTGAAGAAGTTGAAGTTGAACAGTTCTATGAAGACCTACAAGACCTCTTAGAACTAACATACAAAAATGATGTGCTTTTCATTACAGGGGACTGGAATACAAAAGTAGGAAGTCAAGAAACACCTGGAATAACAGGCAAATTTGGCCTTGGAGTACAGAATGAAGCAGGGCAAAGGCTAATAGAGTTTTGCCAAGAGAGCGCACTGGTCATAGCAAACACCCTCTTCCAACAACGCAAGAGAAGACTCTAGACATCACTAGATGGTCAATACTGAAATCAGATTGATTATATTCTTTGCAGCCAAAGATGGAGAAACTCTATACAGACAGCAAAAATAAGACTGGGAGCTGACTGTGGCTCAGATCATGAACTCCTTATTGCCAAATTCAGACTGAAATTGAAGAAAGTCTAGACCATTCAGGTATGACCTAAATCAAATCCCTTATAATTATACAGTTGAAGTGAGAAATAGATTTAAGGGACTATAGATCTGATAGAGTGCCTGATGAACTATGGACAGAGGTTGTGGTATCGTATAGGAGACAGGAATCAAGACCATCTCCAAGACAAAGAAATGCAAAAAAGCAAAATGGCTGTCTGAGGAGGCCTGACAAATAGCTGTGAAAAGAAGAGAAGAAAAAAGCAAAGGAGAAAAGGAAAGATATACCCATTGAATGCAGAGTTCCAAAGAATAGCAAGGAGAGATAAGAAAGCCTTCTTCAGCGATCAATGCAAAGAAATAGAAGAAAACAATAGAACAAGAAAGACTAGAGATCTCTTCAAGAAAATTAGAGACACCAAGGGAACATTTCATGCAAAGACCAGCTTGATAAAGGACAGAAATGGTATGGACCTAACAGAAGCAGAAGATATTAAGAAGAGGTGGCAGGAATACACAGAAGAACTGTACAAAAAAGATCTTCACGACCCAGATAATCACAATGGTGTGATCACTCACCTAGAGCCAGACATCCTGGAATGTGAAGTCAAGTGGGCCTTAGGAAGTATCACTACGAACAAAGCTAGTGGAGGTGATGGAATTCCAGTTCAGCTATTTCAAATTCTCAAAGATGATGCTGTGAAAGTGCTGCACTCAATATGCCAGCAAATATGGAAAACTCAGCAGTGGCCACAGGACTGGAAAAGGTCAGTTTTCATTCCAATCCCAAAGAAAGGCAACGCCAAAGAATGCTCAAACTACCGCACAATTGCACTCATCTCACACGCTAGTAAAGTAAGGCTTAAAATTCTCCAAGCCAGGCTTTAGCAATATGTGAACCATGAAATTCCAGATGTTCAAGCTGGTTTTAGAAAAGGCAGAGGAACCAGAGATCAAATTGCCAACATTCGCTGGATCATCGAAAAAGCAAGAGAGTTCCAGAAAATCATCTATTTCTGCTTTATAGACTACGCCAAAGTCTTTGATGGTGTAGATCACAATAAACTGTAGAAAATTCTAAAAGAGATGGGCATACCAGACCACCTGACCTGCCTCTTCAGAAACCTATATGCAGGTCAGGAAGTAACAGTTAGAACTGGACATGAAACAACAGACTGGTTCCAAATAGGAAAAGGAGCACGTCAAGGCTGTATATTGTCACGCTGCTTATTTAACTTATATGCAGAGTACATCATGAGAAACACTGGGCTGGAGGAAGCACAAGCTGGAATCAAGATTGTCAGGAGAAATATCAATAACCTCAGATATACAGATGACACCACCCTTATGGCAGAAAGTGAAGAACTAAGAGCCTCTTGATGAAAGTGAAAGTGGAGAGTGAAAAAGTTGGCTTAAAGCTCAACATTCAGAAAACTAAGATCATGGCATCTGGTCCCATCACTTCATGGTAAACAGATGGGGAAACAGTGGAAACAATGGCTGACTTTATTTTGGGGGGGGTCCAAAATCACCGTAGATGGTGATTGCAGCCATGAAATTAAAAGACACTTACTCCTTGGAAGGAAAGTTATGACCAACCTAGACAGCATATTGAAAAGCAGAGACGTCACTTTGCCAACTAAGGTCCGTCTAGTCAAGGCTATGGTTTTTCCAGTAGTCATGTACGGATGTGAGAGTTGGACTATAAAGAAAGCTGAGTGTGAAGAATTGATGCTTTTGAACTGTGGTGTTGGAGAAGACTCCTGAGAGTCCCTTGAACTGCAAGGAGATCCAACCAGTCCATCCTAAAGGAGATCAGTCCTGAGTGTTCACTGGAAGGACAGATGTAGAAGCTGAAACTCCAATACTTTGGCCACCTGATGTGAAGAACTGACTCATTTGAAAAGACCCTGATGCTGGGAAAGATTGAATGCAGGAGGAGAAGGGGACAATAGAGGATGAGATGGTTAGACGGCATCACCGACTTAATGGACATGAGTCTGAGTGAACTCCGGGAGTTGGTGATGGACAGGGAGGCCTGGTGTGCTGCAATTCATGGGGTTGCAAGGAGTCGGACATGACTGAGCAACTGAACTGAATTGAATGAAGAAACAGACATAGATAAAAGACTTGTGGACATGGGGAGAGGGGAGGAGAAGGTGAGATGTATGGAAACAGTAACATGGAAACTTACATTACCTTATGTCAAAATAGATAGCCAACCGGAATTTGCTGTATGGCTTAGGAAACTCAAACAGGGGCTCTGTATCAACCTAGAGGGATGAGATGGGGAGGAAGATGGGAGGGAGTTTCAAAAGGGAGGGGTTATATGTATACCTATGGCTGGTTCATGTTGAGGTTTGACAGAAAACAGCAAAATTCTGTAAAGCAATTATCCTTCAATAGAAAAATAAATTAATTTTTTAAAAAAAGAAGGTAGGGAACAAAATAATTAAACTTTAGAGCTCGAAAAAAAAAGGAAAGTGGTTCCTGTTCTAACAAACAAAGGAAAAGCCTTTAAGAGAAGGACTCAAACTTCAATACATTTTCATGTCTGGCCATAAGACAGAAATGGAACAAACATAAAAATCAGAAAAGCACTTCTCATGAGTCATACTCAAGCCCCCAAAGTTTAGAAACATTGTTATAAATCTCAGAGCAAACTCAGCAGTAGTGTAAGAATCTTTTTAAATTCAAGTATTTTGTACAGAACTTATAATTCAAATAATTAAGTGAAGCAGTTAAGCTCTCCATAACCTATAAAAAAAAAGTTAAAACAATACACAGGCTTAAACAGGCTGCTGCGGGTTGTCAACAGTACGACTTCTGTGGCAATGGATACTATTACACTTTGCCACTCTAGAACACTAGAAAATCCCAAACATTTCAGAGGAGAGAGAACATAGCTTCCAAGAAGTCAACAACTATCCAAGTATGGAAGAAATAGCTCAGGAATAGGAAAAGGGTAGTAGAGACAGCATAAAAGAACTCAGAAGGGCAGCAAAGACAGTTTGCTACCAAAAGCCACTGGAAATTGCTCTAAAATTGCTACAAAAGTATCCATCACCCTCACCCCTGTTATTCTGCCTACCTGACCACTGTCTTAACTCCTTTAAGATGTTTTTCCATGGGAACGTGGTGCCAATTTCACAATCCAACTCTTGGGATTCCCTTGTACCATCAACGCTGCTGACATTAGTGATTCATTCATTCCACTAGGAACCTAATTCAGTCTAACTATATAGCTTTACAGTAATCACTCTGTGCATGAAAAGGCTATGTCCTAAGACACTAAAATCTACAACAAATTACCTTTATCCCATGGTATTTTTTGTGTCATTAAAAACACAAAGTGGTATAAGAATTTATCCTAGCAGAGCTGGCAGTACCCTTCTACCATCTTCCCTCTACGAGCTAGTCCCACAGCAGGAAAGTTACACGGCTAGGTCACCACTCCAGCAGCCAGATTTTCTGACCCCACCTAAGACCAGAAACTGGGCAAGGGGAAGGGAGTAAGTAAAACCCCAGTAACATCTGCCAGGCTTCTACAACGTGTCAAGCACAGTACCAAAATGCCTTAAAGACTCTTATCTCCTATAATCTTACCATCACCCCACCACGTACAAATAATTATGCACATCATGTAAATGAAAGAATTGAAGTTGGTTACATATGGATGCAAGTGTATATGGCTAGTACACAGCAGAGTTAGAATTTTAAACCAAGTCTCTTGGGCACCACAGCTGAACATTTTTCATCAACAAAGCACCAAAGACAAGGAGCCCTTAACAAAGCATTTGTGTTGGACTTCAAAAGAATATTTCCTAATATCAGTCAAAATACATTTGATCAGTTTCATGATTATATTTCTAAATCCCTACTTTTCCAAACCATGCTCTGCTCTGTGTTCTGAAGACACTTGCTAATTCCACAACATCCATGTTCGAGACTTTCACTTAAGAAATAGTCATAAAATATAAAGTAAGTGCTTAGGCCAGATACTAACCGGGCACTAAAACTGCAGCTGCTGCCGCCGCTGCTGCTAAGTCACTTCAGTCGTGTCCGACCCTGTGAGACCCCACAGATGGCAGCCCACCAGGCTCCCCCGTCCCCCGGATTCTCTAGGCAAGAACACTGGAGTGGGTTGCCATTTCCTTCTCCAATGCATGAAAGTGAAAAGGGAAAGTGAAGTCGCTCAGTCGTATCCAACCCTTAGCGACCCCATGGACCACAGCCTACCAGGCTCCTCCATCCATGGGGTTTTCCAGGCAAGAGTACTGGAGTGGGGTGCCATTGCCTTCCTCGAAAAATGCAGCACTCAACTTATATGTAAGGGGACAAACAGCAACCTGAACCTACACGATTTCGAAGGCAATCCTGAGCAAAACTAAGAGGGATTTAGGAGCCCCACCCCCAAAGTGCAGAAGGCCTGTAGCAGCCCTGGTGCCCCCAGCCAAGCAGATGGGAAGCCCCAAGCATGCATGCTTCTGACATACATGGCTTTGACAGTGGCCTTCTTCTGCTTGCTCCAGCATGTTCCAGCCTCATTTCCTTAGATATGATTTCAGCATTGTAGAAATTGTAAACAGTGAGCAAATTTTACACTTACAGATGGGAGAAATATCAAAATTTATTCTTAAAAAGCCATTATCTCCGGCAGCAACACTACAGGCTGGCTGAGCTGGGACCCAGCCCAGAAGGCCTCCTAATCCCCAGACGCTGGGGTCCTGGGGCTGCCTCCACACAGAGGGGGATGAAATGTTCACTGCCCAAGACACAGGTTGGAAGAAAATCCTTGCAAATCACAGATCTGAAATAGGACGTGTGTTTAGAACATATAAAAAATTCTTAAAATTCAATCATGAGAAAAAAATTCAATAAAAACTGAGCAAAAGCTGCAAAGAGGCATTTTCCCAAGATGATATGTGATGGCAAAGAACCACATTAAATGATACTCAACATCATTAGTCAACAGGCAAATGCAAATTAAAATCTCAATGGGTTAACACTATATATCCTTTAAAATATTAACACTGTAAAAGGCATGCCATGCCAACTGTTGACAAAAACATGGAGCAACTGGAACTCTTGGATGCTATGGTACAACCACTCTGGATAACGGTGTGGCCGTTTCTTAAGACAAAGTAAAGATACACCTACCATATGACCCAAACTGTCTCCTTTAAGTATTTACCTAAGAAAAACAACAGTGTATGTCCATATTTATACGCAAACTTTATACAGCTTTTTAGGTAACAGCTCCAAACTGGAAACAACCCACATGTTCAACAATAAATAAAAGAATAAGCAAATTGTAGCATACCCGTCGGAGAAGGCAATGGCACCCCACCCCAGTACTCTTGCCTGGAAAATCCCATGGACGGAGGAGCCTGGTAAGCTGCTATCTATGGAGTCATAGAACCGGACATGACTGAAGCGACTTAGCAGCAGCAGCAGCAGGAGCATACCCATAATACTACTGAGCAATAAAAAGGCATGAAGGCCTAAGATATGCTACAACATGCATGAATCTTAGGAGGGGGGAAAAAAAAAACAGGCTGAGTGAAAGAAGCCAGACCACAAAAAACTTCTAGAAAATGCAAACTAACATAAAGTGACAGAAAACAGATAAGGGCCTGCCTAGGGAATGGGAGGTACAGGGAGGGAGAGTGGGAGGGAGGAACTACCAGGATCACAAGGAAACTTTTGAGGGTGACAGATATATTCATTACCTCAACTGGAGTGACGGTCTCAGGAGATATAAACATGCCAAAACTGATCAAACTGTACACTTTCAACATGTGCACTTCATCCTATGTTGATAATACCCCAATAAAGCGCTTTTTAAATTCATTATTAGCATGATACTCTAGGTGTTATATAAATCCAGTGTGCTGTGCTGAGTCTCTCAGTCGTGTCCGACTCTTTCAGACCCCATGGACTGTAGCCCACCAGGCACCTCTGTCCATGGGAGTCTCCAGGCAAGAATACTGGAGTGGGTTGCCATGCCCTCCTCCAGGGGATCTTCCCAACCCAGGGATCAAACCCAGATCTCCCGCACTGCAGGCAAATTCTTTACCGTCTGAGCCACCAAGGAAGCCCATAAACGCTGTAGTTCACAGGTATTCATTGTCTCAAATCTCTTAAACCACTTTGTGTTGTTACAGGTGCAGCCTTCATATACAAAGCAAGATGCTCCTTTCTCTATGCACTCACATAAAACTGAGAAGTGAAAGGACAGTGTCTTCACTTTTAATGATACACAGACTGCATATAGAAGGCTACTCTGATCGCTAAGCAGGACAGACTTTACTGCTCTGAAGGGAAAGTGGGTAGCACAAGTAATGTATTTATTTTTCCTATTATTCTAAGATTTACCTTTTAAATAATATTACCCATGACAAAAGGACTAAAGGTAACCTGATTTTCACAATCTGATCATCTTGTTTCAACAGACTTCTTGATAATGTAAATACATTAAGATAATGTAAATATACTAAGATGTCTATGTAGGACTGATATAAATCAATCCAGGAAATTTTATACTGCTGAAAAACTAAAATCCTGAACCATGTTTAATCTTCCTCTTCTGTATGACGAGTTCTAAACTGCATGGTTACACAAAAGTAATAAAATCTAAATAACAAGTTTCCTAATTTATTCCAAGAGACACCAAAAAAGACAAAAGTCCATGCTTTGGATAGTTTAATCATAAAAGATTATATTGCCCCCAAAAGCGTTAAACAGTCCAAAACATTCCAGAAGGCTCAATGAGAAGAGCCCTGTTACATTTGACCAACAGGTAGCCTTGAGTTTAACTTCATCTGATGGGCACAGATGTAAACCAGGAAGAAAAGGGAGGACTCTCCTGTTAGAAGGGTTAGCGGGTACAAAGAGCACAGTGTGCTGAAGGGCAGCAGAGGGACTCAGCTCACTGGAGGCACAGAGGTAAACAACAGAAGACTCCAGAAGCAGAGCAGAGGGGCTTCCCTGGTGGCCAGGTGGTTGAGAATTCAACTTCCAACACTGTTCAGGGAGCTAAGACCCCAAATGCCCCATAGCCAAAATACCAAAACATGAAACAGAAGGGATGCACAGCATTGTGAAATAGGATTTAGTCACTCAACTCTACAAATACTGATGGAAAGGAATCAATAAAAGATGATGGAAGTTTAAAGCCTGAGGGAGCAAAGAAAGTGACATTAAGAATAAGAAAAAGAAAGTAGGAAAAGGACGGTTAAGAAAAAAATGATGAACTCCATTTCAGACAAGTTTAGATATCGGGAAGCAAGGACTGGTCCACACGGAAATATGTAAAATGCAGCTGGAAAATAGGACCCAGTGCTCCAATGAACGGAGAAGGCATTGGCACCCCACTCCAGTACTCCTGCCTGGAAAATCCCATGGACAGAGGAGCCTGATAGGCTGCAGTCCATAGGGTCGCGAAGAGTCGGACACGACTGAGCGACTTTTCACTTCCACTTTTCACTTTCATGCATTGGAGAAGGAAATGGCAACCCAATCCAGTGTTCTTGCCTGGAGAATCCCAGGAACGGGGGAGCCTGGTGGGCTGCCGTCTCTGGGGTCGCACAGAGTCAGACACGACTGAAGCAACTTAGCAGCAGCAGCAGCAGCTCCAATGAAAGGAGTAAGTTGGAATTAGGGAGTTGTTGGCATGTAAGTGGTAGCTGAAATCACAAACATCAGTGGAATTTCAAATGGAAAACAAAAGTTCAGGGATTGAAATCATGATTTCTAAGATCTCAAACTATACTATAAAATGCATCCCTTTAATTATCAGCAAATGGATGTGGATACTACCATTTCTTCATCATTTTCCAACACACAATACTGGCTGCCATACCAGGACTAAAATATTAACTTGACTTTATTGTTACACATTTCAAAACTGCAGAAACAACTGCCTCTTCAGTACAATCCAGGGGGGGAATTCAAATGCCAGGCAGATAACCAAGGGTGAAACCAGCCCAGTCTGAGACAGGAGGGAAGGAAAGTGCAGGCCTGCTCTAAAGATAGCACCTCCAGGGAGCGGGGAGATGCCCGGGGAGCCACAAGGAGGAGCCCGTCACCAAAACAAGGCTTGAAGGATTATTCAGGGAAGAGCTCTGGAAGGCTTTGAACTGGGAAAGCCTGGAATCAGATCTGCATCTGCAGTTACAGCCAAGGCAAAAAATAAAATAACCACCACCAAAAAAATTAGGAACAGGCTGAAGTTACATTACGCCATCTCCCCACTGACTCCTTGTGCCCACCGCACGAGATGATCCCAATGCATCTAACCTCTGGGGAATATAAACTGAAGGTGTATGGTTGCATGGATGTGAGAGTTGGACTATTAAGAAAGCTGAGCAATAGATGGGGAAACAGTGGAAACAAAGGCTGACTTTATTTTTCTGGGCTCCAAAATCACTGCAGATGGTGACTGCAGCCTTGAAATTAAAAGACACTTACTCCTTGGAATGAAAGTTATGAACAACCTAGACAGCATATTGAAAAGCAGAGACATTACTTTGCCAACAAAGGTCAGTCTAGTTAAGGCTATGGTTTTTCCAGTGGTCATGTACGGATGTGAGAGTTGGACTGTGAAGAAAGCTGAGCACCGAGGAATGATGCTTTTGAACTGTGGTGCTGGAGAAGACTCTTGCGAGTCCCTTGGATTGCAAGGAGATCCAACCAGTCAATCCTAAAGGAGATCAGTCCTGGGTGTTCATTGGAAGGACTGATGCTGAAGCTGAAACTCCAGTAGTTTGGCCACCTGATGCGAAGAGGTGACTCATTGGAAAAGACTCTGATGCTGGGAGGGATTGGGGGCAGGAGGAAAAGGGGACAACAGAGGATGAGATGGCTGGATGGCATCACCAACTCGACGGACATGGGTTTGGGTAAACTCCGGGAGTTGGTGGTGGACAGGGAGTCCTGGCATGCCGCGATTCATGGGGTCACAAAAAGTCAGACATGACTGAGCGACTGAACTGAACTGAAGATTGCCTCTGTCTGAAGGTCCCTCCCTTTGGGACCATGGGCCTTGGACTCAGAACTGCTGCTCTGTCACCCAGGCCTCTTGGAGAGACAACCTTTTAGCTGAAGTATCTGTTTTCTACTATTTCATCCTTTCTAGTACTTTTTCTAATTTGGTTTTTCAAATTGAAACTAGCAGACTTTTATTATAAAATTATTTTCTATTGTATATGTGTAGGTAAGTTTTGTACATTCTTAGGAAAGAAATACGGAAAAATATACACCAAACGTAATAGCTGTTGTTACCAGGAAGCACGACCAGTTTATATTTATGTTATGATTCTTTTATAGTATTTGCTTTTTTCCTAAGCCAAATATCATAGGAAATCAAATAAAAACGTTTTTCAATTTTTAATTGAAGTATATTTGATTTACGTTAGAATTTTTCAGAATCTTTTCCACTACAAGATAGTGAATATAGCTCCCTGTGCTATATATACCAGGGCTTCCCTAGTAGCTCAGACAGTAAAGAATCTGCCTGCAGTGCAGAACCCGGGTTCAATCCCTGGGTTGGGAAGATCCCCTGGAGAAGGAAATGGTAAACCACTCCAGTATCCTTGCCTGGAAAATCCCATGGACAGAGGAGCCTGGTGGGCTCCAGTCCATGGATTGCAAAGTCGGGCACGACTGAGAGACTAACACACTGTGCTATATATTGGTCCTTGTTATTTATTTTACATACAGTAGTGTGTATATTAATTTCATACTCCTAATTTATCCCTTGTCTTCCCTCTTTTAACTTTTAATTAATACTTAATACTTATTAAATACTTAATAATATTAAATAATTAAATATCAATTTAATAATATTTGCTGTTATTTAATATTAAATTAATAATATTAAATAATTAATACTTATTTTAATTAAAACTTAATACTTTTAATTTAAAAGTATTTTTAACAAATACTTCTCACTGCAGTGGCTTTTCTGCAATGAGAGCTCGGGCTCTAGACGTACGGCTCTAGGCACATGGGCCCGAGGTGCACCAACTCAGCAGCTGTGGCATACGGGCTTTGTTGTTCCACGGCATGTGAAATCTGCAAACCCAGGGACTGAACCCATGTCCCCTCCACTGACAGGTGGCTTCTTATCCACTGTACCACCAGGGAAGTCCCTCCCGTCCCCTGTGGTAACCATGATTCTTTCCTATGTCTGCGAGTCTTTCTGTTTTGTAAATAAGTTCACTTGTATCATTTTCTTAGATTTCATAAATAAGTGATATCATACGATATTTGTCTTTCTCTAGTTTATTTCATGTAAAGGTATGACAATATTTAGGTCCATCCATGATGCTGGGCTTAAAGCTCAACATTCAGAAAATGAAGATCATGGCATCTGGTCCCACCACTTCATGGGAAATAGATGGGGAAACAGTGGAAACAGTGTCAGACTTTATTTTTCTGGGCTCCAAAATCACTGCAGATGGTGACTGCAGCCATGAAATTAAAAGACGCTTACCCCTTGGAAGGAAAGTTATGACCAACCTAGATAGCATATTCAAAAGCAGAGACATTACTTTGCCAACAAAGGTTCGTCTAGTCAAGGCTATGGTTTTTCCTGTGGTCATGTATGCATGTGAGAGTTGGACTGTGAAGAAGGCTGAGTGCCAAAGAATTGATGCTTTTGAACTGTGGTGATGGAGAAGACTCTTGAGAGTCCCTTGGACTGCAAGGAGGTCCAACCAGTCCATTCTGAAGGAGATCAGCCCTGGGATTTCTTTGGAAGGAATGATGCTAAAGCTGAAACTCCAGTACTTTGGCCACCTCATGCGAAGAGTTGACTCATTGGAAAAGACCCTGATGCTGGGAGGGACTGGGGGCAGGAGGAGAAGGGGATGACAGAGGATGAGATGGCTGGATGGCATCACTGACTTGATGGACGTGAGTCTCAGTGAACTGCGGGAGTTGGTGATGGACAGGGAGGCCTGGCGTGCTGCGATTCACAGGGTCGCAAGGAGTAGGACATGAACTGAGCGACTGATCTGATCTGATCTGATGATGCTGCAGAGACTTCCCTGGTGGCTCAGACGGTAAAGCGTCTGCCTACAATGCGGGAGACCCGGGTTTGATCCCTGGGTCGGGAAGATCCCCTGGAGAAGGAAATGGCACCCCACTCCAGTATTCTTGCCTGGAGAATCCCATGGACAGAGGAGTCTGGTGGGCTACAGTCCACAGGGCCACAGAGAGTCGGACATGACTGAGCGACTTCACTTTCACTTTCTTTCTATGATGCTGCAAATGGCATTATTTTACTTTTTTTTTATGGCTGAATACTCCATTGTACACATATACCACATTTTCTTTATCCGTTCATTTAGGTTGCCTCTATGTCTTTACTACTATAAATAGTGCTCCTATGAACATTGGAATCTGCCTGCAATGCAGGAGACACTGGTTTGATTCCTGAGTCGGGAAGATCCTCTGGAGGAGGTCATGATAACCCCACTCCAGTATTTTTGCCTGGAGAATCCCATGGACAGAGGGGCCTGGTGGGCTACAGTCCATGGGGTCGCAAAGAGTCAGATACGACTGAGTGACTAAGCACAGCATGGCACTGCTCTGTAAACATCACCCACCGAAGTCTCTATCAGAATTAGAGACGTTTTGTCTAGTTTTGCTGCTGCTGTTGATGTGGGGGTGTAAGGGGTTTTGTTTTCATTTCAATTCATTACTCTTACTTGATTTTCAGAATTCATACTTGATTTTCAGAATCAAGAATGGTAGCTTTGTCAACTACAAATGGGCACTTGCCATCGACCTCCACAAGGGTTAAATCCCATGCTGCTGCACTTGCTGACCTTTAAAATTCCGTGAAAGGCGTTCAGGGTACAGAGCAGAAATGAGGCACTCTGTGCTCTGGAAACACTGGCAGAACAAGTCTTCTGAGAGTTAAATATTCTTAGGAGCTGATTTTACAAGCCCAATTCTTGCATCTCCTCACATCTAGAAAAGCACTAAATTCCTCCATGGTGACCACTACCCGCTCATGACTTACAGAAACCTGCAAAAATACATGCTTGATTGCACATACTCCCCTTTCACCAAGATCACATATACACTGGTCCTCCCCTACCTCTTTGGAGCAGCTTCTCAAGAGTATCTGAAATGCCATCTCCTGACTTCTAGTCCTCATTTTGTCGCAAATAAACCTTAACTTGCAAATCACATTGTGCATTTTTTTTAAGTCAGCAACCTGACAATGATAAAGACTGATTGCTTTTTCCCTCTACTGTCTCTTACTGATAAAATAAAAAACAGGATAGCACTTAAAAAAAAAGCCATCACTGATTCTACTAATTTAGGGGGGAGGAAATCACCCATTACATTAGATTACATTAGACCACAATTTCTCAATCTCTTCACCGTTAGTATTTTAGACCAGACAATTGGGTGTGATCACTTAGCATGTGATGCATTCTAGCCATAAGATATCTTAATTTCAAGAGGTGCTATTAAAACAAACAAAACTTTCCTCTTTTTAATGCAGGATGTGTAAAAACCGTATCTTTCTTTTCCTAAGGAAGGATGCTGAATAGTGTGAAGAGACACATAAATTTAGAAGATAAAGTTGCTGCCTTTGAGAGGCTTATAACAAACTGCACTCATAATTTGTATCATTTTGGTCTCAGTCATTGACCAAGAATGTAATTGAAGCTTCAGTGTTATATTGATTCTTATAAGTTAATTATACAATGATGTATTTTTATGTTTTATAAAAGTTACAGGCATAATTCTATATAACTAACACAAAAATTTCTGATTTTAGATTAAATAACACCAATACCTATTAAGAAAACACGAATTGCTAACCACTGCATTTGATGGTACAACTCTAAAATGAAAGCACAACCTGGAAAAGACCCCACAACAACTCTAACAAAAGCATCTCTTCACATGAAACAAGTATTTTGGTGATTGATTTAAATAGGTGATTTATTTAATAATGTCCTAAGGGAGAATAAAGTAGACCAATGTGAGGTTACCCCTGTTTACAACTCTATAGCATAGAGAAACTGAGAATGAATGAAATAAATAAAACATTATTCAGTGTGGGTCTTTATGTTTCTATTTGCTTACATCTACCACACAACAGGAATCATTATATACAACTTCCAAAAATTCAACTGCCCATTCAGATCAGATCAGATCAGTCACTCAGTCGTGTCCGACTCTTTGCGACCCCATGAATCGCAGCACGCCAGGCCTCCCTGTCCATCACCAACTCCCGGAGTTGACTCAGACTCACGTCCATCGAGTCAGTGATGCCATCTAGCCATCTCATCCTCTGTCGTCCCCTTCTCCTCCTGCCCCCAATCCCTCCCAGCATCAGAGTCTTTTCCAATGAGTCAACTCTCCGAATGAGGTGGCCAAAGTACTGGAGCCTCAGCTTTAGCATCATTCCTTCCAAAGAAATTCCAGGGCTGATCTGCTTCAGAATGGACTGGTTGGACCTCCTTGCAGTCCAAGGGACTCTCAAGAGTCTTCTCCATCACCACAGTTCAAAAGCATCAATTCTTTGGCACTCAGCCTTCTTCACAGTCCAACTCTCACATGCATACATGACCACAGGAAAAACCATAGCCTTGACTAGACGAACCTTTGTTGGCAAAGTAATGTCTCTGCTTTTGAATATGCTATCTAGGTTGGTCATAACTTTCCTTCCAAGGAGTAAGCGTCTTTTAATTTCATGGCTGCAGTCACCATCTGTAGTGATTTTGGAGCCCGGAAAAATAAAGTCTGACACTGTTTCCACTGTTTCCCCATCTATTTCCCATGAAGTGGTGGGACTGGATGCCATGATCTTCGTTTTCTGAATGTTGAGCTTTAAGCCAACTTTTTCACTCTCCACTTTCACTTTCATCAAGAGGCTTTTGAGTTCCTCTTCACTTTCTGCCATAAGGGTGATGTCATCTGCATATCTGAGGTTATTGATATTTCTCCCGGCAATCTTGATTCCAGCTTGTGTTTCTTCCAGTCCAGCATTTCTCATAATGTACTCTGCATATAAGTTAAATAAACAGGGTGACGATATACAGCCTTGACGAACTCCTTTTCCTATTTGGAGCCAGTCTGTCGTTCCATGTCCAGTTCTAAGTGTTGCTTCCTGATCTGCATACAAATTTCTCAAGAGGCAGATCAGGTGGTCTGGTATTCCCATCTCCTTCAGAATTTTCCACAGTTTATTGTGATCCACACAGTCAAAGGCTTTGGCATAGTCAATAAAGCAGAAATAGATGTTTTTCTGGAACTCTCCTGCTTTTTCTATGATCCAGCGGATGTTGGCAATTTGATCTCTAATTCCTCTGCCTTTTCTAAAACCAGCTTGAACATAAGGAGGTTCACGGTTCACATATTGCTGAAGCCTGGCTTGAAGAATTTTGAGCATTACTTTTCTAGCGTGTGAAATGAGTGCAATTGTGTGGTAGTGTGAGCATTCTTGCCCATTATATCTACATTATTTGACTTCCAGTACAATCTAACTGCATTATCAAAAGTACTTCCTCCCTAAACAAAAACAAACTTCTAAAATTCAGTCGTTTGTTCACTTGCTCACTTTTCATTCACCAACAAGTGCTGAAGGCCAGATACTGGCCAGGCACACTGCTGTGAAAGCGCAGTCGCTCAGTCGTGTCCGACTCTTTGCGACCCCGTGGACTGTAGCCCGCCAGGCTCCTCTGTCCATGAGATCATTGCGGCAAGAATACTGGACTGGGTTGCCGTTTCCTTCTCCAGGGGATCTTCCCAACCCAGGGATCAAACCCAGGTCTCCTACATTGCAGGCAAATTCCTTACCATCTGAGCCACCAGGGAAGCCCACTGGTGGGCCCTAGAAAATCAAACCAAACAAGGCACTTTCTCCAAATTCAAGGAACTACCCATATATATGCTGCCTCTGGGCTGCCTCCCTACCACCTCTCCCAGGACCAGCGGGCCCAAAGCATGCTGCCGAGCCCTGTTAAAACCAGCACCAGCCAAGCAAGTGGCTGACAGGTTGCTAACAGTCTAGTCAAACACTGCTCTGTCTGAAGGCTTGCCTCACACTCCTAAGTACATAAGAAAGCTGACTATTTTACCTCCCCTCAATGTTTCATCAAAATGCACAGAAAGAAACACAAGACAAAATCTGGCAATAACTCTATCAACCATATGCCAAAGTCTACCCACCATATGCCATAGTCTGAGTCAAAGGTTCATCAACTGCACAACCAAGAAGCTCAACTGACCCAAGAGTTCATTACCATACTTACTGTCTTGTGCTTCATCCTCCGAAATGTTATCCAAGGATGGGTGAATAAGTGAAGAGACAAGCAAATGGCAGGAAGAGGGTGAACCACAAAGACGGGGAGAACACGTCAACCATCCCCATCGCCTGAACTTAGTTCTGAAACACAGGAGCTCTACCTACCAGAAAAAGACAGGCTGCCGGACAGGTCACTGCATGGGAACTCCTTCCTAAGTTTGGCAAAGTTGGATTCCCTTTCTTAACCCTCCCCCTCTCCTGGGAGATCTACCTCATTCCAAGATAGTAATTATTGGCCTGGGCAAGCAAGAGGGAAAATTAAGGAGGGCGATGGTTCATAACTGCCCAAGGACGACTCTGTAAAACAGGGTCCCAGAGAGAAAAAGCTCCATGAGCAGAATGCAGGAAAGTAACAGATACTACTTTCATGGCTGAAGAATTATGTGTGTGCATGCTAAGTCGCTTCAGTCATGTATGAGTCTCTGGGACCCTCTGGGCTGTAGCCCGCTGGGCTCCTCTGTCCACAGAGATTCTCCAGGCAAACTGCTCCTAATTCTCTAACTCATTCGGAGACCTGGACAGTCTGCGCCATGGAAATTTCCATCTCAGCCTGGCAGAGTCACACGATGAATGCCTGTTAGCCCCTGGGAACAGAACAAGCCAAGGAACACATGCAACCATATATCTTCCAGGACTAGACACAGAAACAAGAAGCTGCCTGCAATAGAAAGTTCAGTGAGGAAGACCGAAGAAGCCACACTCACCCACTTCAATGAAATCAACAGAAGGAAGGGAAAATACAGACCCAAGGATCAAGAGGAAGAGTATCTCTCTGATGAAAATTCTCTTGAAGCTCTTGAACAGTACAGACAGTATCTTGGCAACCCTCAAAATGTTCTAGGAGGATACAGTCTCCTCCATCCAGGCTGCTGAGCGGAGCTGGGCAAAATATACCATCACCCAGATGGCTCATGATCTCAGCTCTGAGACAAGCCTACATACTTCCCTCCTTTGGGGAAGCACCCTGGGGTTTTCATCCCCCTTCATTATCTTACTTTTCATCATCAAGATGTCCAACAGATACTTTAGGAAATTTGGTCACGCTATTAACACTTAAGTCACAATCTGTTATTTAAATACTTAGTGTAACAAGACACTGTGCTCAGGGCTTTACATATGCAAGTCTTACTTAATGCTTAAAATAACCACATGAAGCTTTTTTATCTCCCATGTTTATGTCCATGTTTTTATCTCCCATGTTTACAGAAACTGCAGCTCTGGAACGGATGAATAATTTTTCCAAAAGTCACTTAGGTATCAAGTACCAAGATTTAATCCAGGTCCGTATCCTCCACCCTGTGCTGTATTGCGTCAGTGTTCAAGCCTGAGTCATTCCCAGCACACATAGCTCAGCTGGTAAAGAATTCACCTGCAAGGCAGGAGACCCCGGGAGCATAACAGTCAGCCACGACTTGGCCACTAAACAGCAGCCTGCCAAAGTTACTGTGTGTCAATGAAGTGTCCTACTTCATCAGATGTTTGCTGAGCACCTGATGAGGCAAGTGCCATCTTGGGGTAGATGGGAAATAAACCTGCTTTGAGATGTTTAGAGTCTTAAAAGCGTACAACAGATGTTACTTAGCCTTTCTATGATACTACCTCCACAAGCATGTAAGATTTGTAAAGGGGCAGGGGGAGTTGCTTATTTTTGTTTATTCCAGAAATTAACAGCATTCATGGACCACTGTTGAATATTTTAAAAGTTTACAAGATGTGCACTCTTTAAATATAGTGTCTAGTTTAAAATTAGCAAGAAACAATCTATAACAGCAACTGAGAGGTAATATGTTCATAGCCTTTTAATAATTCACATTAAACATTTATTCTTATGTATCAGTGTATTTACCAATTCAGATAATTGTACACCAAGAATAAGATATGTGAAGTGCACAATCTTTAAGTATAAAGCTTGATAAATTTTTGCAAAATGATCATATATATGTATCAGTCAGGGTCCAGTCAGGAAATAGAAATCACACCAGTTGTTTGAGCAGGGAAAATGTAATACAATGAATTGTTAACTGGAAGGCAATGGCACCCCACTCCAGTACTCTTGCCTGGAAAATCCCATGGACGGAGGAGCCTGGAAGGCTGTAGTCCATGGGGTCGCTGAGGGTTGGACACGACTGAGTGACTTCACTTTCACTTTTCACTTTCATGCAATGGAGAAGGAAATGGCAACCCACTCCAGTGTTCTTGCCTGGAGAATCCCAGGGACGGGGGAGCCCGGAAGGCTGCAGTCCATGGGGTCGCTGAGGGTTGGACACGACTGAGCGACTTCACTTTCACTTTTCACTTTCATGCATTGGAGAAGGAAATGGCAACCCACTCCAGTGTTCTTGCCTGGAGAATCCCAGGGACGGGGGAGCCCGGAAGGCTGCAGTCCATGGGGTCGCTGAGGGTTGGACACGACTGAGCGACTTCACTTTCACTTTTCACTTTCATGCAATGGAGAAGGAAATGGCAACCCACTCCAGTGTTCTTGCCTGGAGAATCCCAGGGACGGGAGAGCCTGATGGGCTGCCATCTATGGGGTCGCACAGAGTCGGACACGACTGAAGTGACTTAGCAGCAGCAGGAAGTAAATATTCAAAAGGAATAAGATTTCAAAGAAAAATAGCAGTGCAAACTCCGCCCCCCCCCCAAAAAAAGTTAGCCACTATCTCTAGGCTGAAGAAGAGTGGACCATAAGGTAGTTAAGCACCCCACCCCACAAGATGAAGATTGTGGGGATTCAGACCTCCTTGGAGGGACAGAAACTGTATCAGGAGCAGCGGAGGAACTCGGCAGAGAGCAGGCTGGAGCTGGGCCGCGGGCAGGGCGAGGCCTCAGGGTCACAACCTGACCTCTGAATAGGCAGCTGGGCTCCCGCTGAAAGGTCGCACCCGGGACTGGAGCCTGGGAGGAAGGGGTCTTCCGGACACAACAGCCTTGCAGTGTACCTTCAGGGCCCTCTGCTGGGAATGCCTAATATTCCAAAGGAAAATGGTTTACAGAATCCAGCTTCATGTCACACAGCTGGGCAAGCAAGACTCACTGTGGAATTGAGAGATGATCAGTTGGCGCTGGACTTCCCTGGTTGTCCAGTGGTTAAGAATCAACTTGCCAATGCAGGCCACGTGGGTTCAATCCCTGATCCAGGGGGATCCCACACGGCACAGGGCGACTGAGCCCTCGTGCCACAACTACTGAAGCCTGTGCGCCCTGGAGCCGCTGCTCCACGCCACCCCAGTGAGCAGCCGGCACGCCGCAAGTAGAGAGCAGCACCAGCTCGTCGCAACGAGAGAAAGTCTGTGTGCAGCAACGAAGACCTAGCACAGCCACAAGTGGGTAAATTGATTAATTTTTTTAAAAAAGAGAACGAAGACATCCTGGATTCTGAAAGCTTACCTATTCATGGTTCCGGTCCTTTGTGAGGCTAATAATTTTAGGCCAGTCAAGCTAACCCGAAGAAGTTCTAATCAGTTTCCTTTTGATACATGTACCCCAAAAGAAGAAAGGGTAAACAAAATGTAGTATTCACTACACACAGTGGACTATAATTCAGCATGAAAAGGAACGAAACTCTGATACCTACTACAATATAGAACCTTGAAGACATCAAATGAAATAAGCCAGACAGGAAAGGACAAGTGCTGTGTCATTCTACTTACAGGAGGTACCTAGAGTAGTCAAATCCATCAACGGTGAGATGGGCAGGGAATTTCAGTCTGCCATGACGACAAAGCTCAGGAGCTGGATGACAGCAGCACACGTGGATATGCCCAATGCCACTGAGCCAGCAATTAAAATGGTTAAGATGTAAGATCTTGTTACGCACATTTTACCACAATTCATCACAAAAAACAGTTTAAGCTGATTTAAAGAGGTCATGTTATTTGTACCAAAAGCACTATACTTCAAGCCATTCATCATCATGAACCCAGAATACTCAACCTAAAATGTCAAACTTCACGCCCTTGGTCCGCCAGCCTCACTACTAAGCTCAACCCCTCCACATGGCATATAAGGAGGACATTCCAAGTTCTTGTGTCTACTTCCCTTTGTTAGGTAGTTAAGAGTAGGGAAGGAGCAGTCCAAAATGGTGGTTAAAGAAAAACAGTAACTAGAAAAAGCCCCCGAAAGGGTCAGAGAAAGGGAAAAGCCCACAGAAAGGGGAAGCCTCAGACTGGAGCAAGAAACTCTGGTGAGAAAACACCCAAACACGGCCCCTTCCCTGACTGGCCTTCAGCACTCGCCCTATTCGGTTGCGGGTAAAAGCCCTACTTTGCACCAGCAAAACCAATCAGGCTCCAGGGACTATAAAGGCTCAAAGACAAAAGATATAAAAAGGGAAGCCAAAGGGAGTGGAGAACACTCCTATGGGAGTTGCTTGGCCCCTCTCACATCTAGAGACGTGGGAGCTCTAACTGAGCTGTAGATAGTCTGCCCTTCCAAGTCTCTGTTACAACAAGACAAAACCTCAAGAAAATACTGCTGCTGCCTGCTTAATAAACCATGCCTGTTTGAGCGGTGAGTAGTCTGTCGTTTCAATTCTCTGCAACGACGAGACAAGACCGAGGGAGAAAAACCAAGCCCAGCCCTTCATCCTGAATCCTTGCGCCCCTTGGCGCACTGCTACACTTCACTGACACTTTGTCAGCCCTAACAACTAACAGAATCCCCACAGTGGCTCTCTAAAAGGGCGCTTGTGGTAATGTTTTAAATATAAATATCTATTTTTAATGTATGACTAACCCAAAAAAAGAACAAAGAAAATCTATAGAAGGCAGAAAACACAAGAATCCATAAATCCACAAGGTTATACGCAAGGACTACAGTTAACATTTTCCCTGCAGCCATTACTGATTGCTAATGGCTAAAAGCCTGGGTTTTAATTATCCAGGTCCCACAGGGAGAAGCCCGTGGACAGAGGAGCCCGGGGGGCTACAGTGCATGGAGGCGCAAAAGCTGGACACGGCTTAGCGGCTAAGCCGCCACTGCCACCGCAGGAACAACGACAAAGTCTGGGAGCCAACAACTTGGAAGGAGGAAACACAGATCTCTCTCTCTGGAGGACAATACCTTCAAACTAAACCTCAAAAAAGTCAACAAAAAAGTTTCAAGAAACATGAATTCATAATAAAAAAAAAATACTGTACAAATAAAGATACAAGCCACAGTAAGGAAGACTCAAACAGAATCAAAAACCTCTACAGAATCAGACCCATAAAGACTGCATATCAAAACCAGGCTCTAAACAGACTCACCTTACACTCTGTGAAATATGAAGAAATAAAGGGAGGCCTGAAACTATGACAAAAGAGCATCAAATAACAATTAAGATGTGTATAAAGAACCAAACAGAACTTCCAGGAAAAAAAACTAGTATTGAAATTATAGCAGATGAGTCACAACTGCATAAAGAATTAGTAAACTGGAAGATCTGAAAAAATTATCCAGAATTCAGCACAAAGAATCAAAACCACTGAATCATAAAACAAAGGTAAAAAGCACACCCTTACTTCTTACTTCTAACTGGAATTCCAGAAGGAGTTAGAGAATAGGAGAGAAACAATATTCAAAAATATAATGGTTGAAAATGTCCCAGTGCTGATCAAGACAAGATTATCAGATTCACAAAGCACAAAATATTCACCACAAAACTAAAAGAACTCTTCATCAGTATACATTACAAACAAACTGAAGATCAAGCAGATAGAGACATGAAAACTTATAACAAAATCACAATTTAAATGAAAAGCAAATTAAGAGTAAAATAGTACCAGAGTAGCCTTAAGAGATGGAGAAGGCAATGGCACCCCACTCCAGTACTCTTGCCTGGAAAGTCCCATGGACGGAGGAGCCTGGTAGGCTGCAGTCCATGGGGTCGCTAAGAGTCAGACACAACTAAGCGACTTCACTTTCACTTTTCACTTTCATGCATTGGAGAAGGAAATGGCAACCCACTCCAGTGTTCTTGCCTGGAGAATCCCAGGGACAGTGGAGCCTGGTGGGCTGCTGTCTATGGGGTCGCACAGAGTCGGACACGACTGAAGTGACTTAGCAGCAGCAGCAGCAGCCTTAAGAGAAATTAATTGTCCACTTAGAATTCTATACAGATAATAAACCTGCTTTTTGAAAACAAAGATGAAATCAGCATATTCAGAGAAACACAAACTGTTGTACATACTACCAATGATTCCCATTGAAGAAACTTCCAAAGAAGGTACCTCAGAAAAAGGCAGGGGAAACAACAGAAAAAGAGGTGAGATGTAAAAATAAAAAGTAAAGACAGATTCTTTGTCTTAAAAAATAAAAAGAAAATGATACATATGAACAATTCCAAACAAGTATTAACTGCGTAAGATAATGTGTTCACGCTTAGTTGCTCAGTCATGTCTGACTCTTTGTGACCCCATAGGCTGTAGCCCACCAGGCTCCTCTGTCCATGGGATTTCCCAGGCGAGAATACTGGAGTGGGTTGCCATTTCCTTCTCCAGGGGATCTTCCCAACCCAGGGACTGAACCTGCATCTCTTGCATTGCACGCAGATTCTTTACCATTAAGCAACCATATAATAACACCTAATCAAAGTAGAATTAAAACTGTAGACAAGAGCATACAATTGAAAAAAGGGCCGTGGAGTTACAGGTTCTCATCTTGACACAGAGAAAAGTAACTTTAGGCTTTAATGTGCTCATTAAAGGGTGATCACAGACAAAGTTTTTTTAAAGAATATATAACAGAATATATAATACAGAAGAATAAAACAGAATTACAGAAAAAATTTAAAAAGTCAAATCTAAAGAAGAGAGGAGAAAACAACAACAAAAAGCAGAACACACAAGAAGTGCAAAATGACTGCCAAAGTGAATCCAAAAACATTAGTGATGACAATCAATGCAAATGGACAAAAGGTATAAAAACTAAACCTCAAGCTATATGCACTATTTACAAAAGATACACGTAAAACATAAGGGCACGGAAAAGTTGAAAGTTATCAGGCCAACACCGACACAAATACCACAAGGTCACAGAGCATAAATTTATCAAACAAGGTATATGGGAAAACCATAACAAGCAAAGTGGCAAAGAACTTGTGATCCACCAAACACTAGTGTTCTCAGAAAAAAAAGAATCCAGCTTCCACATAACCTTTCACCTGCTGCTAAGTCGCTTCAGTCGTGTCCGACTCCGGTGGACCCCATAGATGGCAGCCACCAGGCTCCCCCGTCCCTGGGATTCTCCAGGCAAGAACACTGGAGTGGGTTGCCATTTCCTTCTCCAATGCATGAAAGTGAAAAGTGAAAGTGAAGCCGCTCAGTCATGCCCAACTGTATGCGACCCCATAGACGGCAGCCCACCAGGCTCCCCCGTCCTTGGGATTCTCCAGGCAAGAACACTGGAGTGGGTTGCCATTTCCTTCTCCAATGCATGAAAGTGAAGACACTCAGTCGTGTCTGCAGCCCACCAGGCTCCTCCATCCATAGGATTTTCCAGGCAAGAGTACTGGAGTGGGTTGCCATTGCCTTCTCCAACATAATCTTTCTAGACTTCGCATTATACTACAAAGCTACAGTAATCAAAACAGCACAAAAACAGACATGTAGATCACTGAAACAGAATAGAGTGCCCAGAAATAAACCCACATCTACAATCAATTCATCTTCAATAAAGGAGGCAAGAATATACCATGAAGAAAAGAAATTCTCTTCAACAAATGGTGTTGGGAAAGTTACATACAAGTCAGTGAAATCAGAATAATCCCTCACACCATATACAAAAATAAACTCAAAATGGTTTAAAGACCTTAATATAAGACATGATACCATAAAACTCCTAGAACAGAACATAGGTGAAACATTTTCTTATATAAATTGTACCAATATTTTCTTAGATCAGTTTTCCAAGGCATAAGAAATAAAAGCAAAAATGGGGCCTAAAACTAATAATAAATAATTATAAAATATATAATAATAAATAATATATTTATTATTATAATAATAATATATAATTAATATATTATAATAATATATAATGTTATTATATTATATATAAAATATATAATAATATATATTATATATAATATATAATAATATATTATATTATATATAATATATATTAATATATATTTAATATATATTAAATATATATATTTATATATATTATATATTATAATAACAATAATATAATAATAATAAATAATAATATAATAAATAAATAATAAATAATAATAAAAAACAAATGGGGCCTAATCAAACTTAAGAACTTTTGCACAGCAAAGGAAACCATAAACAAAAATACAACATATGGAATGGGAGAAGATATTCGCAAACAATCTGACAAATAAGGAGTCAATATCCAAAATATACAAACAGGTCATACAACTCATATTGAAAAGACAAATATCCCAATCAATAAATGAACAGAAGACCTAAATATATATTTTTCTAAAGAAGACATACAGATGGCCAAAAGACACATGAAAAGATGCTCAACATAGCTAATGTTTCAGATCAGATCAGATGAGATCAGTCGCTCAGTCGTGTCCGACTCTGCGACCCCATGAATCGCAGCATGCCAGGCCTCCCTGTCCATCACTAACTCCCAGAGTTCACTCAGACTCACGTCCATCGAGTCAGTGATGCCATTTAGCCATCTCATCCTCTGTCATCCCCTTCTCCTCTTGCCCCAGTCCCTCCCAGCATCAGAGTCTTTTCCAATGAGTCAACTCTTTGCATGAGGTGGCCAAAGTACTGGAGTTTCAGCTTTAGCATCATTCTTTCCAAAGAAATCCCAGGGCTGATCTCCTTCAGAATGGACTCGTTGGATCTCCTTGAAGTCCAAGGGACTCTCAAGAGTCTTCTCCAACACCACAGTTCAAAAGCATCAATTCTTCAGCACTTAGCCTTCTTCACAGTCCAACTCTCACATCCATACATGACCACAGGAAAAACCATAGGCTTGACTAGACAAACCTTTGTTGACAAAGTAATGTCTCTGCTCTTGAATATGCTATCTAGGTTGATCATAACTTTCCTTCCAAGGAGTAAGCATCTTTTAATTTCATGGCTGCAGTCACCATCTGCAGTGATTTTGGAGCCCAGAAAAATAAAGTCCGACACTGTTTCCACTGTTTCCTCTTCTATTTCCCATGAAGTGATGGGACCAGATGCCATGATCTTCGTTTTCTGAATGTTGAGCTTTAAGCCAACTTTTTCACTCTCCACTTTCACCCTCATCAAGAGGCTCCATAGTTCCTCTTCATTTTCTGCCATAAGGGTGGTGTCATCTGCATATCTGAGATTATTGATATTTCTCCCGGCAATCTTGATTCCAGCTTGTGCTTCTTCTAGCCCAGCATTTCTCATGATGTACTCTGCATATAAGTTAAATAAGCAGGATGACAATATACAGCCTTGACGTACTCCTTTTCCTATTTGGAACCAGTCTGTTGTTCCATGTCCAGTTCTAAGTGTTGCTTCCTGATCTGCATACAAATTTCTCAAGAGGCAGATCAGGTGGTCTGGTATTCCCATCTCTTAAAAAGGCAATTCAAAACCATAAGGAGGTATCACCTCACACCAGTCAGAATGGCCAACAAAAAATCTACAGAAAACTAAAATGCTGGGGAGGGTGTGGAGAACACGGTTGGTGGGAATGTACACTGGTGCAGCCACTATGAAAAACAGTACAGAGGGTCCTTAAAAAAACAAATTAAAATTATCATATGACCCAGCGATCCCACTCCTGAGCATATATCCAGAAAAGATGAAAACTTTAATTTGAAAAGATACATGCACAGCAATGATCACAGCACCACTATTTACAATAGGAAAGGCATGGAAACAACCCCAGGCCCATCAGCAGGGCTTAAAAAGAGGTGGTGTGCGTATGCACATGTACACACAGTCGACTATTAATCGGTCACGAAAAAAGAATGAAACGTTGCCACTAGAAGCAACAGAGATGGACCTAAAGAATATTACACTCAGTGAAGTCAGACAGAGAAAGACATACTATTTGACATCACTCACATGCAATCTAAAAAATAATCCAAAATTATATATACAAGAGTCACAAGCATAGAAAATGAACTTATGGTTAACAAAGGGGAGAAGGGAGTGAGTCAGGATAAATTAGAAATATGGGATTAACAGATATAACAGAGATTTACTGTACAGCACAGGGAACTATGGGCTTCTCTGGTGGTTCAGACAGTAAAGAATTCGCCTGCAGTGCAGGAGACCTGGGTTTGATCCCTGGGTTGGGAAGATCCCCTGGAGGAGGGCATGGCAACCCACACCAGTATTCTTGCCTGGAGAATCCCACGGACAGAGGAGCCTGGCAGGCTACTATCCCTGGGGTTGCAAAGAGTCAGACACAACCGAGTGACTAAGCACACACACGCACAGAGGGAACTGTATTTAATATCTTGCAATAACTTACAATGGAAAAGATTCTGAAAAGAATATAAAACCGAGTCACTTTGTACATCTGAAACTAACAATACTGCAAATCAAGTATACAACTACAATTTGAAAAAAATAAAAAGAATCCAACCTCCACACATTTGGGAAGTTCTGTCCGAATGGAAGCCTACTGGTCAATGAAGCACACTGTTAGGGAGGAACTGCTGGAGCTCACAGGCTGGCATCAACTTACTGACCAGAGACATTAATATGTCTTTTGTTACCTGAATATTATTGACTGGAGATGTTTCAATATTTACTTACATAAATTGCCAGCCACAGACGTTAGTTTCTACAAAATCCCCTTGTCAGTAATGTGCTATCAACCTGCTCCCTCTTTGAGCTAAGACTTACCAGGTCAGCACTCCAATAAGCCACCAAAGAGATGAGGAAATGAACGCTAAAGCTCAAAAGTCTTGCCTCCCTTAGGTGAAGTATAGGACAGAAAGAGAGACAACAAAGAAAATTTAACCAAAAGAAAGCTGGTGTAGCAACAGTATTAGCAACAAAATTAAGGCAAAAAGCATGACTGGAAATAGTCACTACTTCACTGCACCATTTTCCTTCATAATCTTCATCTGTGTGTACTGAAAAGCACATCTTCAAAAATATATAACACAAGTTGTCAGAAGTTCAAGCAGAAATTGCCAATGCTACCATCTGCAATTATCTCTATAGTTGAGACATTAATCAAACAAAAGTAGAAACAGCTGAACACTGCAATTAACAAGCTTGATCCAGTAACTGGAAAACACAAATTTTTCCCAAGAATACATGAATCATTTACAAAAAGCTGTCCATATACTTCATAAGTCTTAAAGCAAGCCTCATACTTTCACAGTATCAGACCATACCATTTGAGGATAATGCAATTTACACTATAAATTAAGAACAAAACGACTTTAATAAGTAAACCTTTTATGTGTGTGTTCAGCTGTTCAGTTGTGTCGAACTCTTTGAGACCCTATGGCCTGTAGCCCACCAGGCTCCTCTGTCCATGGGATTCTTCAGGCAAGAATACTGGAGTGGGCTGCCGTTTCCTCCTTCAGGGAACCTTCCCCACCTAGGGATGGAATCCAAGTCTCCCTCATTGGAAGCAGATTCTTTACCACTGAGCCACCAAGGAAGCCCAAAATGTATATATTTGGAAACAAAAACAGCCCTTGAATCAGAGAGTATGTAAGACACTAGAAAATACTTAGAACTTATTGAAATCTACTTAGGAACATTTGTGGGCTACTCCCAAGGCAGCAGGTACAGTTAATTATGGGCTTCCCTGGTGATTCAACGATAAAGAATCCACCTGCCAATGTTAAGATAATGTGGGTTAGATCCCTGGGTCAGAAGATTCCCTGGAGGGGAAATGGCAACCCACTCCAGGATTCTTGCCTAGAAAACTCCATAGACAGAGAAGCCTGGTGGGCTACAGCCCATGGGGTCACAAAAGAGTCAGACATAAGAACTAAGCAACAATAGAAGATAACTATACCAAACCCAGAATGTTTTACAGGTGAGTTCTGCCTAACATCAAAAAACAGGTGTCTCCAGTTTTACATAAAACCCTAGAGAATACAAAAAACCATTCCACAACTTATTTCATGAGCTTGCTGCTGCTGCTGCTGCTAAGTCCCTTCAGTCGTGTCCGACTCTGTGCGACCCCACAGAAGGCAGCTCACCAGGCTCCCCGTCACTGGAATTCTCCGGGCCAAGAATACTGGAGCGGGTAGCCATTTCCTTCTCCAATGCATGAAAGTGAAAAGTGAAAGTGAAATCGCTCAGTCGTGCCTGACTCTTAGCAACCCCATGGACTGCAGCCTACCAGGCTCCTCTGTCCATGGGATTTTCCAGGCAAGAGTACTGGAGTGGGTTGCCATTGACTTCTCTATTTCATGAGACTACTGTAATGCTAATATTAAATAATACCAAAATCTCGCAAAGACTACACGAGAAAGAAAAACTACAGGCCAATCTCATTCATGAACATGAATGCAAAAATCATTTTAAACAAAACAATAGCAAATCAAACCCAAGAATACAGAATAAAAAATAATGTATCATAACCAAGTTGTATTTCTTCCAGGAATGGGAATGTTATTCAACATTGAAAATACATTCAATCATCTCAATGCAAAAAAAATTCATTTGATCAAATTTCATAACCACTCAATTAAAACTTTCATCAAACTAGGAACAGAAGGAAAAGTCCCTAACCTAGTAAGTAGAAAGTCAAGTTGTGAAGGACTTCCAGGAAGGCTCTTTAAAGGGAGCTGAGTCCATGAAGACAGACCCTTTGTGTGTCCACTTCTTTGGATTTGGAATGGGGACTACATGGCTGATTTCCCAACATCTACTCTGGCCTATGAGGTGATGTGGATCAACTGGAATTCTCCTACACTCCTGACAGGAGGATAAATTGGTACCACACTGTTTAGAAACAGCTACATGTATGATAAAATTATATAGAAAAAAAGGGTGCTTAACACAAATTTCAAGATAGTGTTTATTTCTAGCTGGGTGAGAGAAGGACTTCAACTGAGGAAGTGACAACCCCTAACTGGTAAAGTTCCATTTCTTTAGCTAAATGAGAGGTCCAACTGGGTTCATTTCATTTCTCTGGAAACTATACATATCAGTTGGATATACTCTTCTCTGTGCATGAGATATTACACAATAAATTTTAAATGAACAAAAAAATATCCAAGAAGCTATTTGAAAATATCTTCTTGCTCATCTCCCTATTTAAAAAAAAAATGCTCTTGGTAGGTAAAAGTGGTTTTTTTCATTGCTATAAAAGTGCTATTGAGATCTGGCACTTTAGGGGCTGCTCTTTAAAAAAAAAAAAAAATTGCTATTAAAGACATTCATGTGTACTCCTCCCTGTATAACGCAATCAACTTGGTTTCCAAACATCACTGAAGTGCAAAAGATGTGAAAGCTTTGCACAGACTCTACTGACTTGCAACCACTTTCTTTTATACCCACTGACATGCACCGTATTTCTGCTAATGAAATCCTTTAAACTTGTCTTAGTAACAGCAACATTAAAAGGTAAGAATATGTACATAAATACTAAGTTGCTAAATAGAGAGGCGAACTATCCTTTAATTAAGATATCAGATTTCCATCTTAAAGTGCTGAGTGGCATTTCAAACAGGATCTTCTTAGCTTAGGCAACTGTGGGACTAAACCCGAGACCCTAGATAGGTATCCGAATGGTTTTAGGCTAATTTATGGATTCGGTTTCCTAAAAAATAATAACATCCCAATTAAAAAAAAAAAAAAACTTCTCCAACTTCTGGAGCAGCCTTGGCAGGTATTTTTATGAGCACTCATTCTGGAATATCCCTAGCAAGGCAGGTACCAAATCCCGTAGGATAACGGCCCGAAAATCAACAGCGATATAAGCCAACAACAGATTCAAGAATCCACCCCCCCCTCCCCGCCCCAAATCTCCTGGAAACAGGTTGTCTTTCACACGCGATCTCCCCTCCAGAATCCTGAGGTGTGAAAAGCAATAGGGAAAATTACTGGGAATTCCGAAAAGAGAGTCCGTGAATCATATGGACAAAACTTAAATCAGCTGGGACTTTGCAATGAAAGTTACCTAACCTCATTCTGCGGAGAGGGAAATCGTGTTTCTGGAAGAAGCGCACCTGCTAAGGATCCAAGAGTCATTTGAATCCATCTCCTCTCTCAGTCCAGTGACCGTTCCCTCACCCACTCCCAAACGCTTCAATTCGCTCCTGACACGGAGGTGACGTGAGAAAACCCGCACCTCCAGTGGGGCCAGAATGTCGGGACCAGAAAGGGTCGCGGCCCCTCCTCTCACAGGTGGTGAAACGGACGTTGGAAAGTGACGCAGCTGGGGCAGAAAATCAACGACCCTCGGCCACCGAGCTGCAGGAGCTTCCCGCAGGGCGATGAGAATCACTGGGGACCCCACTTCCTAGCTCTAGGACAGAGAGGGTCAAAATGAGCCCGGCTCCCTAGATTTCAGCATGAACTCCGAGTTTCCCTTGCAGGAGAACTGGGGAAACACAGACAGCTAGTGGCGCAGCTCCGAAACAGGCACCGATTCCCGCCCCTCCCGCAAACGTCCGTGGGGAGAAATGGCAACCGGGAGGATGCGGCGACTCCCGCGAGAAGAGATACCTTATGCTCGCGCCGCAGTCCCCCGTCGTACCGGCACCTGAGTCCGCCACCTTGCTTCCGGGGTTCAGCCGCAGCAAGGACCGAGGTCTCAGAAGGAGGGAGCCTCAGCCCCGCCCCATCCAAGCCCGGCCCCTACGCGCGCCTCGCAGAGGACCCGGGTAACTTCCGGGACGCCGCGCGTCACTAAGCAGCCGGTCCCCACTTCCGGACGCATCCTTGCCTTCCTCGTTGTCCCAGACTGCGCGAGTGCTATGGAGATATCGGCACGTTTGATTGGCGGAGAGAGAATGCTAGTCTCCGCCGATTGGATCCGGGGGAATCCGCCCCGTAGACGTCAGCTGGGAGCACAGTCTCAGTGGTCGGCTTGTTTCCCGCCGGCTACCTGCCTTGCGTTGCAATCATGGTGGACGTGATGGAGTCGCCCAAGGCGCGCATCAACGCCAGCATGCTAGCTCAGTTCATCGACCAGCCGGTCTGCTTCGTAGGGAGGCTGGAGAAGGTGCGCGCGCTCACCGCCCTGGGCTTTTTGGGTGGAGGGGCCCCGTGGCCGTCGGGCTGGCGGCCCCAGGGTAGGTAACGGAGGGTGGAAGAGAGCATCACTGCGCCCCGAATTGCTTTATTTCTCGCAGCGGAACTGTTTGCACACTTTTTGACCACTGTAGCCCAATGTTGGGCTCTTAGCGCGCGGAATCGCGAAGTTTTCGAACGCACTCCGTTCTAGTGTCCCGCCCTCGTTTTTTACTTGAAATTATAGACAAAACTCACATCTGTTTTCTATTAGCCGGCCTTGACAGCTAGTCCAGTTTTCTTGTTTCCTTCTTTTCTGCTGTTTCCTCTTTTATCAAACCACATTTTATCGTTGAAGTCGCTTTTCTGTGAAACATTGCTTGATTGTATTTTACTGATCCACTGCCAGTTTGTTATCTTACCCAAGTGTTAAGAGCGCAGCGCCTCATCCTACTGGTGAGAAACAGGGCCAAAGGCTCAGGATCAGGGAACCGAGAAAAAACTTCTATATAAAAGTTTACTTACTAGTTTATTTCAGTCACATTATCTTCTTGCAGTAGGTATATTTGGACTTCACAGTTATGGAAATTGTGTAGGAGTGGCATCTGGTTAAAAAGTGCTTAAGGCCACAGCAAGTAGCAAACCTGGCATTCAAACCAGATCTGACTGCCCTCTTTGCAGCTGTCTCTCGAGAGTAGAACCCAGATGTTCTAATAACCAATTTCTCTTTACTTCCTCATGTCTAATTTTTTAAAACATACCCTCTGTGGGATATATACTGTTTAAATCATGGATGCCAGTAGATCTCACTTTTAGATAATATGAACCCTCCTTAATTTGTTCTTACTTCTAATTTGTTCTTAGATCTAAATCTGGGTTGCCAGATTTAGCAAATAAAACTAACAGGACACATTTGCACTAAAAAGGTAGTGGTTTATCTAAAATTCGAATTTAGGCATCGTTTGATCAGGTATAGTAACACAAGACAATGTGAACTAGTTAAACTGCTCAAAAAAATTGCTTTGTGTGCACTAATTAAGTGTGGGTCAATTTGCTCATCTTTTGTCAAACTTCTAGTCTTTTTAAGGGGATTTTAAACAGTTTATATGGACTTTTAAAAAAATTATGTGTTTCTTTTTCAGATTCATCCCACTGGGAAAATGTTTATTCTTTCAGATGGTGAAGGAAAAAATGTAACTGTTGAGTTGATGGAGCCTGTATGTTTAAGTATTAATTCTATGTATATTATAATTAATTCTTCATCTTATTTGGTTTGTTGCTGATGTTTCTTATTCTTGGAGTGGACATATAAAGGACCAGCTCATCAAACTTCTCTCAAATAAAATTTGTGTCCTGCTTTTACATTTCCCTTTACTTTTCTAACCAATGATTTTGGGGGCTCTGTCATTTTTAAATAAATGCTGACAACTCTCATTCCTTATGAAAGACCAGAAAATCACTTAAGAAAAAAATTATTTTTTAAATCACTTTTCCCTTCCTCCGTAGTTTCACATTTTTTTAATTCAATTTTCTATTTTTATTTACATTTATTTTCAGTTGTCACTTGCTTTTACGGTTTATGTTTATGGTACACTTTCTTTGTCTTTTATGAAGACAGATGTGTGTGCTGTTTGGTTAATGCATACAGAACTCACTGGACAAATATAGATAATAGAAAGTTCCTTTCAATGAGTCCTTTTAAACAAATTACTCCTTGTGGAAATACTGGACAGTCTCAGTATCTTTAAATGATTTTTGTCTTCAACTTAAACATTTAGCTGTCGCTTTAGACCTGAAGCCACGACTAAAGGTTCCTGGACTGGTGACATGCTGACAGTGATAAGCACTCCAACATTTTTAACAACTGACAATTCCATTTTTGCATTGATAAATCTTAAAATTATTTTGCTACATGAAATGAAAGATTAGTAAAATCTAGAACAGTTTTCCAAGTTAATTATTTTGTTCTTTGTGTTAGCTTGATGATAACACCAAGTTGGCATTCTGTTCTTTTTGTTAGCTTGATGAAGAAATCTCTGGAATCGTGGAAGTAGTTGGAAGAGTAACGGCCAAGGCAACCGTTATGTGTGCATCTTATGTCCAGTTTAAAGAAGATAATCATCCTTTTGGTAAGTAAAACATTCTGTAATTCATGTAATTAGGAGGAAAACAACTTTATTTTTAACTTGCTATGTCTTGGCCTTGAGTTTCAGTCCTGCTACACTTTGAATTTCTGTATCACTTTCTGATCCCAAAGGAAAATGCTAGGACATTTTGGCCCACTTCTAAATAATGCTTTTGTATGTAAGAAACACAATGAAGATTAATATTTGTGGAAAGAGAATTTTTTAAAACAAAGTAAACAAAACAAAAATACTGTTAATAGTTTTTTTATTTGATTTTAATATATAAAGGCATCAAATAATGCACAACACCTAAATCACAACCAGGCAAGAATGGTGCCTGTACGATGGAAGTCAAAATGGAAGTTACACTCCATGAATTTTGGAAATCATGGAAGTTCTACTGCATGACTTTTATTTTTTGGAACCATACTTAAATAAATGTGACCCATATCACAGTTTTAGCAAATGGATTGTGAAAATAAGTTCTCTCCTCTAAAAGGGAGAGGAAAGAGAAACAGGTAGAACTCTTTAAATAATAATTGATGTTACAACTTTCCACTGTAGATTAAATGTTTGCTAACCTATTTCTTTCAGATCTTGGACTTTACAATGAGGCTGTGAAGATTACCCATGAGTTCCCTCAGTTTTTTCCTTTGGGAGTTGTGCAGTATGGTTGAACTATTTTGATGATTGCCCATGAGCTACACTGAAGACTATTAAAAGAGGCCCCTGATATTTGAAGGAGCAATTCCTGTGATTTTTAATATTTGTTTTCTTCTTAATTTCATTTACTTAACTTTATTAGATATTCCAGTGTGCCATTTTTGACAGACTGGCTTATTGACAGTTCTCACCTAAGTTCTCATAAAGAATAATTTCTCTGGCATATGGTCAGATTAAATGCAAGAAAAAAAAATTTTGGGTTGAACTTACATTTTCTGCTTTATTAATAAAAGCTTATGTGCTGTTGGTCATATTGTTCTTCTTCTTTCAGTCACCTGTTCAAGCACAAACTTGGAATTTAATAGCTGTCAGGTCAGGACTTAACATTTCCCAAATGAAACCCTGGGCCAACTGTGTTAAGAATGTACTGCTACCTCATGAACTACACCAAGTTAATCACTTCCTTGACACTGTGAAAAAACGATGATACTAAAGCAAACAGAATCCAACATCTGTAATTTTTGAATATTTGTATTAGGGCATTCTACAGAATCAGAACCAATAGGATATATGTGGATATGTATATGTAAATGAATTGTTACACAAGTTGGTTGACATGGTTATGGAGGTGGAGAAGTCACCCGATCTGCAATCTAGAGAACCAAGATCTGCAAAACTGGAGAACCAAGAAAGTCGGTGGTGTACAGTGCAAGTCCAAAAGCCTGAGAATAAGGGAAGTTGATGGTGTCACTTGCAGCCCACGTTCGAAGACGTGAGAACAGGGAGGACGCTGCTGTAAGTCCGAGAGTCTAAAGGCCCCAAAACCAGGAGCTCCAGTATCAGAGGGCAGTTGAAGATGAACATTCCAGTTTAAGGAGAGAGCAAATGTGCCCTTCGCCTTTTTGTTGTATTTTAACTTTATAAACAGATGAATGATGCCCACCTACTTTGGCAAGGGCCATCTTTACTCAATCTACTGATTTAGATGCTAATCTGTTCCAGAAGCACCCTCACAGATATACTCAGAAATAATGTTTTACCCGCTATCTGGGTATCCCTTAGCCCAGTCGTAACTGACACATAAAAAGTAACCATCATAGCATCTCTTTCTCAGGATTTTATTAATAACAACTGTCCAAATTAATTTGAAATTTCTGTATTCTTGTACTTCATACCACCAACCCAGGTGACATGTTGCAAGTGTACAACAGTAATTGGTGACCTGTACAGCCACAAGTTTTATGGCTTGACCCATTTTCTTCAGTGAGGAAATAAATTCTAAATCCATTCAGGTTGTAGATCATGCCAAGAATATTTAAATTGGTAACATCTTCAGTTTCATCCCCAAATATTCTACAAATTACTTAAGCAACAGAGCTACTCATGGTAAAACATTTTATTACAGTAAGGAAGGACAATTTTGGTTTTCCCAGGTGGTGCTAGTGGTAAAGAATCTGCCTGCCAATGAAGGAGAGGCAGGTTCGATCCCTGGGTCAGGAAGATCCTTTGAGGTCCCTTGGAACAGGAGATGGCAATGCACTCCAGTATTACCAGGAAGATCCCATGGACAAGTAGAGCCTGGCAGGCTACAGTCCATGGGGTTGCAAAGAATCGGACACAACTGAGCACACACATACTCTGACCCCATGGACTGTAGCCTACCAGACTCCTCTGTCCATGGGATTTTCCAGGCAAGAATACTGGAGTGGGTTGCCATTTCCTTCTCCAGGAGATCTTCCTGACCCAGGGATTGAACCCGGGTCTCCCGCATTGCAGGCAGACACTTTACCATCTGAGCCACCAGGGAAGTCCCTACATAAAGACAACTGTAATTGAAATTCAGGTGTAGGAGGGACATCAGCCAATCTCAATAACACAGTGTTGTCTTCAATGCCAGAAAAGGGGTCAGCCCGCAATTGTGTTAACCTCGGAAAACACTAAATGTTAAAGGTGTCCTGTTTGAAACCCCTGAACAACTATGTTTAGTAAACTGGACTAAATGACAAGGGTACTTCTGACAAGTGAATCCTTTATACTAATGATTTATGGTGCCATTTCTCTAGCCCCCGTGTTACCTATGAACTTTGGCTTGAAAGAGTGTCGTTTGAACAGATGCAGCTCCCCTGCCGTGTGTTGCCTGACATTTAGTAATAATTTTTTAGATATGATTCACCTATTTCAAGTGTACACTTCAGTGGCTTTTAGTACACAGAGTTGTACATCCATGACTACAGTCAATTTTAGAACATTTTCATCATGACTTACCTGTCATGGCCCAATCCCTACACCACCACCTTGCCCTTAAGAAGGAGCTAGTCGACTTTTCTGTCTCTGTAGATTTACCCGTCTGGGATATTTCATATAAATGGAATCATATATGGCCTTTTGACGCTGACTTATTTACCATAATGTTTCCAAGGTTCATCTGTGCTATCAGTGCTTCATCCCTTTTTATGGCCAAAAAATACTCCACTGTATGGATATACCATATTTTTTTCATCCATTCATCAGCTGCGTTACATTTGGATGTTTTCCACCATTTAGCTGTAATGAACTATGAATATTCATGTATGAACATTAATAACCTCATTCATGAACTATGAACATTAATTTCAGTATACACCTGTGTTTTTATTTCTCTTTATATACTTAGGAGAGGAATTGCTGTATCAAATGGTAAGTATGTTTAACTTTCTGAGGAACTGCCAGACTATTCCAAAGTGGCTATACCATTTTACATTCCCAGCATCAGTGTTTGAGGATTCCAATTTCTCCACATCCTCAACACTTAATATCTTTTTGTTCAGAGTTATCCTAATGGGTGTGAAGTGATCTTGACTTGTCTTGTTTCTTTCAAAGCTACCATAAGCCACTCTGTTGGCCAGAAAAGCTTGAATGCCTCTCCCCCTTTTCACTCTCACTGCCACTGTAAGTGCAGATAGCTGTCATTTCTCACTTTGAGCTATCCCAACAGCCCTAAACATATGACTGGCCTTACTGCTTTGAGTTGCATTAGACATCAATTATCGGAGAAGGCAATGGCACCCCACTCCAGTACTCTTGCCTGGAAAATCCCATGGACACACACACAAAAAAGAAATTCCCATGGACGGAGGAGCCTGGTAGGCTGCAGTCCATGGGGTCGTGAAGAGTTGGACAGGACGGAGCGACTTGACTTTCACTTTTCACTTTCATGCATTGGAGAAGGAAATGGCAAGCCACTCCAGTGTTCTTGCCTGGAGAATCCCAGGGATGGTGGAGCCTGGTGGGCTGCCATCTATGGGGTCGCACAGTCAGACATGACTGAAGTGACTTAGCTAGCAGCAGACATCAATTATAATCAACATACTACAAATTTTAAACACCAGAGAAGTGTGAAAAAGGGAAAACTTCCTGGGAAGCTTAACAGAGGAGAAACCTGGCCAATATGACTTTAATGAAGTGAACAAGGTTAACATCACCAGTGATGACATGTGGATAATCATGTGCCCACGAATAATGGGATAAGAAAGGCACTTCACCTTTGTGCTATTTTTTCAAAAACGGGTTATTCCAGTCTGACCATGAGTGAATATCAAACATACTCAAATTGAAGGACATTCTACAGACTGATCGGTTCCCCTCAAAACTGTCAAAGTAATGAGGGAGGAATGTCACAGAGCACGAAGGAGACATGACTAAATGCAATGTGGGATCACAGACGGACTCCTGGAACAGAAGCATGTTGATGGGCAAACGGGTGAAATCTGAATAAAACCTGGAGCAAAAGTGATGGGCCAGTATTGGTTTCTTAGTTTTGACAAATGTACCAGGAAACTATAAGGTAACATAAAAGGAGACTCCTGGGGTGAGGGGAGGAACTCTTTCTTTGTAACTTTTCTATAAATCTAAAATTACTCCAAAATAAAAAATGCACTTAATACAAAATCAACAACCTCCAGAGGCTCCCCAGTGACTAGTCAAGTCCACAGCTCTAATTAGTCATCCAGACCTTCCCACATCTCACCTCAGACTCAAATCCTGGTCTCCCCTGAAGCAAACCCCCAGCACTGCTCTGCTGTTGCCAGAACACACTAGACCCTTTAAGATCCAGATGTTGTTGAGTTCGCTCTTGGCTCTGATTGGGATGTCTGTTCCTATGCCCAAAGGAAAACATTCTCTAAGCTTTCCCAAACATGAGCAAGTAGAGTTAGTTACATTATGTTATAGTCCTCTCATCACACTTAACTTGCTCATAAGCTTTTTTTTCTTTTTTGGATTAAGAAATTATATATACATATGTAGTTTTATTATATTTGTAACACTATAAAAATAAGAAAGTAAATTCCCCACTGTCTCCCCAAAGATGCTACTATGGATTGGTGGGCTGCTTTCCAGAATTTCCTCTACATAAACTATCTATAGGACCTCAATATCCTGCCCTACAACATGCATTTTTCCTTTAATAAGTATTGGAAAGTGAGATATTGAGCTATCTCATCCTTTTTAATGGATGAAAAATACCCATGTGCCAAGTGTTTCTTAATTTATTAAGTCAGTCCTTTACTAGTTGCAGAGTCAGATACAACTGAGCAACGAACACACACATTCTACTAGCCTTCCCCACCAAGAGGCTCTTACAGATGAACTTGTAGTTTAAAAACCTGTCTTGTCTGTGTTTCCCAATGTCTAACATTTGTTGTTATTCAGTCACTAAGTCGTGTCTGACTCTCTGCGACCACATGGACCACAGGACACCAGGATCCTCTGTCCTCCACTATCACCTGGACTTTGCTCAAATTCATGTCCATTGAGCTGGTGACGCTATCTAGCGTACAAATAAATTAGTCCACGCACCCTGGTTTGAGAAGCCACAAAGCTGAGAAGAGAGGCAATGAAGGCCTGAACCATAATTCAGTGAAGTGACAAGGGACAGCAGGCCAAGAGTTGAGGATATATTATAATGGATTCCACAGGACTCAGTGAGAGATGATGCTAGGAGTCAAACAAGGTAAGAACCCAGGATGAGATCAACAGGTGAGGAGGCAATATTTTCACTTCAATACAAATTTAAGTATTTAATAGGCCCTTGTGTGAAGATGTCCACAAAATATTTAGAAAAGTAGGACCAGACAGAGATTTGAGTTGCAACCTGCCTAATATTTAGTGTTTAAGAGATCTACCAATCCCTTATCTGCAATTTCAAAATTTCTTAACAGTTCGAAACCCACTTTTCCCAAATTGGGGGCTAAATGCATTTGGCAACAAAACCTGGTAAGAACTGTAGTGAGGCTACTTCATAGTCTTTATCAGACTTCCTGGAAATATTCCTAAGCTTCACTGCAGAAGTATTACCATGTTTGATTAGAGAGTACTGCCGCTCTGGGAAGGATGTTTCATAACATATAGTAAATATACCCTCTCTGACTTTTCTAAAATAAAAAGCTCTGAATCCTGAAGCACATCTGGCCCCAGCAGTTTCAAGTAGGGGAATGTGTTCCTAAATCAGGGACAGCATCCTGAGGAAGAAAACCACAGAACCCGTGACAAAACCTGGGGGAACGTGCACTTATGGAACAGCAGTGTGAGTCAGGAGAAGGACCCCAATAGTGCCTGACACCTAGTAAGCGCTTGCTAAGTATTTATCCACTGAAGGAATATCATGAACTGCTAGGGAAGAGTTTCAAAGAGAAGTCAACAATGCTGAAAACTCAAAGAAGAACTGAAGATGAGGACTGAGGATAAAAGACTGATATTACTAACATATATCACACATTTCTAAAAAGAACGAGGCTACAAACATAAAAAGGGAAAACATATCAATAAAAGGAGTTAACAACTATAAGAACACTCAACAGGAAATAAAATTAGACTTTAAACTTAGCTCCAAGTGTTCCTGAGAAGCCAGGGAAAGTAAGAAATAGGCCACAGAATTTTGGTAACTTAAATTCATCATGACAACCAAACGTTTCTCTAAAAGGAATATCACCCAGAATCTACCGTGAGGAATAATGAGCTATAAAAAGGTTGTCATCAGTCATAATCTTACAGACGTTTTTCAGATGATTTTTTTATTTTCATCTGATAAAGACAAAATTAAAACAACTCTGAAAACATCTCTTCACTGGGTGAGTTAAGCACTTTGAGTGATAAACTAGTATTACTGACTTTAAAGAATTTTGAGTTGTCTTTTAAGGTATTAACTTAATATTCATTAAGTCACTCAATAATTATTCTAGTCTTGGGCCAATTCCTAGAGATACAAAGTCCTTGCCTTCTGAAATTTCAATCCATGGCAGTTTAGCATAATTTCCAAAGATGTCTCAACTCAGAACTAGTTAATATTTAACTGGCCTAAGGTTTTAAAGAAATCTACTATGATTAAGAACAATCAAATTCTGTATTTTCTATTTAGTGAAACTCCAATTTGGTTTCCTCTCTTAATTAATTCACATGGAATTTGATTCTGATCAATTCCATGAACGAAAGAAAATTAAGAATCCTAGTACCACAGGTTCTCATTCATAAAAAGATGCTAAATCTAGAGTATTTAATAAAGCATATGTTTTGAGTTACTTTCTAATTGTGATGTTGGTTTAAGTTAATCCTCTTATGTTATTTATGACCTCAGTTGACCTATAGTATAGGGTTTTGAGATGGCTAATTAAGACCAGAGGTGTAGGCTATGAACAATTTATGGTGTAATACATTCATCTTGGGGGAAAGGATTAAATTTGTTATTAGCGTGCCATTGTTTCTTCTTTACCTATTACCAAGTGTCAGAAGCAGGTCTTATGTTCTAGTATTTCCTCATGGTTAAGATTTGGACTGAAGAACCCGCCTGCCAATGCAGGAGACATAAGAGACATGGGTTCGATCCCTGAGCCTGGAAGATCTCCTGGAGGAGGGCATCGCAACCCACTCCAGTGTTCTTGCCTGGAGATTGCTATGGACAGAGGAGCCTGGTGGGCTATAGCCCACGGGGTTGGGTTGCAGCAAGTCAGACATGACTGAAGCGACAGCACACACGTACGCAGCGCTTTCACATACGAAAAATGGTTCTTTAAACCGGATTGTTTCTGTAGGTGGGTGCGTAAAGAACAACAATCCCTGCGGACTCTATATAATACAGTATTTAAGATGCAAAACTGAGAAGGCTTTGAGCCAGTTCTCAAACTCTTGAGCGCTGTGCTGTGCTTAGTCGCTCAGTCCTATCCAACTCCCCGTGATCCAATGGACTGTAGCCCACCAGGCTCCTCTATGGGGAGCCTCCAGGCGAGAATACTGGAGTGGATTGCCATGCCCTCCTCCAGGAAATCTTCCCAATCCAGGGATTGAACCCAGGTCTCCCATATTGTGGGCAGATTCTTTACTGTCTGAGCCACCAGGGAAGCCCAAGAAACATAAGCTGGAAGGAAAATAAGTAAGCAGTGGAAGAAGTTTTGGGCAACGCCACTGATGGCACTGTGACTTAAGTAGCCCCTTAAAGACTATTCACTTTTCACACAACGTTAAAATATTCCCCAGGAAAAGAAGGCCGTTATCTTGGCTGGTAAGAAGACTCTCTCACCAGAAAATGTTATATTGAGGCAATAAAATTTATAATTATAAATTTTATAATGATAGGTTTTAAAAAATAGTTTCAATGAAAGATCTTGGTATCTTGTCACCCTGAATCTTGAGGGATAATCAGTAAGGAGAAATTCTTCTACTGAATAAACGCTAGTTAAAAAGCTAGATAATTTAACATTATTTTTACCTTAGATATTCATTTTGGAAATTAATATTATTTAGATCTTAACATTTATTTTCATTAATTCACTTAATATACAATGATTATTTAAAGCCAAACTGCATTAAATGAATTTAGCATAACTCTATAGAAAATCAAAAATACTATCGCATTTCACTTAAATATTTTAATATTTTTCTTTAGCTTTTGAGGAAGCTTAAGTGTTATGAAAACATTAGACCTGATGAGAAAATACATTTCTTTAAAGAGATTCATCTTTTAAGTGATCAGGGTCCTAGTGAGCCAATTGTTTTTTAATTTGGCTCAGAGATGGTAAGCCTTAGTCAGTCAAGTATTTGACCATTTATGAAAGGCAGACAGTGGTCTAGGAGCTGCCTCATCTTGAAATCTCCTCAGAAATTATTAAATGTTTTCCATATGAACATATTATGGATCAAGGGAGGACCTAGGATTTAGAATCTCGGCCTCCAAACCAGGGGAATTTGTTGACTTCTCTTTCTTTTAGAACTCAGTGACCTAGTGGAACTGACCCACTGGGCAATTTCCTTCACTCTCAGTGGTATGATTAAGCCATGAAAACAACTCAAGATGAGATATGATCTGTATATATTTTTACCCCACTTGTTTCCAAAAAAAGAATTTAAGACAACTGCAAAGCCTTCTATTCTTTCCCTGTTTTCTCATCATGAACTCATACAATGTGACTTTCCTAAATGTAAATTTCAGTGGAGGTAGAACGGGACAGTCAATTGATTACCATCATTTGTCATAGGAATATTAACCTGCTAAAAATGGCATTAATATCCTACTTTATCCTTTGTAGAGAAAACGTTAAAATATCATTTCAAGATGAATAAAATAGGTTCTGTGTTGCTTTCTTCCTTCTATTTTATAACATAAACCTATTTGAGGTACAAATGTAAGAACATAGTTTAAGCAAAAAAAAAAAAAACAGGGAAAATACAATTGCCAGTACATTTGAACTCAAAAACCATACCTAAGATAGCTTAAACAAAAATAATGTTTCCCTGTTTGATTCTTTCAGCGCTTAAAGAAAAAAACAGACCAAAAAAGGGGTAGACAAAGAAACATTTGTAAACTTCATCTGCAATAATTGGTAAAAGAACCAGTTACATTTACATCTATGATTCCTTAATCAAAGGGCTAGAAAGGATTATAAAATCATGGCATGCTTCTAGGTGTGGACTCCTTACAAAGTCTGGAACCCATGACATTTGGCTTCTATAATTTTAAAAACAGAATCTAGAGATAAGTAGTCTGATAAACTGTCTCACTGGAAACGTTAGGAAACTGCAGAGACTTGGGAAAATAAACTAATGCATAGACAACCATTTCCAACAACAGAACACTGCTGAATTTATTTAAAGTACATTTCAGAAATTAATAATTTGGATTCATGCATTTGAACTTTAAAATTTTTTATGAGTTAAAATCATTAAATCAATGACATTTAGAAGCAGTCATGCTGCCTTCTGTGTTCTCTTCAGATTCTAAATTCAGCTACATGTGTCTTGTGATCACAAGATCTGGTTACAAACAGCAATAATTGTTGCAAAGCAAATTACATGGTGGCACAGGAAAACATTCCCCTTTCCAGTAAAGGAGAAAGTGGCTACCTCACTCACAACCTGCAGGCTATATATAATGCAGATTACAGACTTCAAAACTGACGTATGCTAAAACAGAAAAACTATGTCATGAGAAAGACAAAGACTGCTTTGTTTAGGGAAAAACTTCTAGAGCACTGATGAGAAATACTTAAGTGTTTATGAGCTATGGAAACTTGTTCTTAGGAAACAAATTTATTCATTTCCATTCATAAGCATGCAGGCATGCAAACAAGAGTTTAATTGAATATATTAAACATATTAAAATACACATTGTAAAATAATATTTTATAACAAACACTGTATAACATTTATACAATATTTTTTATTTACAATGTATTACATTTGTATATTGTACATATAACTGTAATAATATGCTACAATTATATATACTATATATACTACTACAACCTGGAAATAGGTAATTTCTACTTAGCTGGACTCAGTACACAGACAAAAATGACTCATGAAATATTTAAAATCATGAATTGTTAGTCTTAACTCACACATTTGAATAAAAATTGGTCAGAGCATACCAAATTTTGGAGCTAAAAATGGCAAACCAGTGAATGACCAGTTGGTAGTTGATGCCTCCAAAACAAAGCAGAATAAGTTTCTGAGAAAAAGAGCCTAATTGATAAGCAACTTGTGTCAGGGTAAAGAAGGGTGTGGTCACGCACCCATCTCCAGCTGGAGCACACCTGAGCCTAATCTGTTCATCTCAGTTCATGGTAACTGAGAGAGTCACTTGTCAATGGTGAATTTTAACATATAAAGGAAGTTTTGCTATTGGTCCACTTGCATAATTCATGTTCCCATGTTTTTTCATATCACAAAATTGTTTCCTCTTACTGTAACCATATTCTGCCCACTTTCCAAAATATAAGTCTCATTTATATCAATCTCTTGTTAGGTAAAACTGTCCTCTACTTAGCAGAACTCAAAGCTGCCTTTTCCAGCTTCTTAAAATCCAGAAAAAAGATGAAAACTCACAACACCATCGCCCACAGCCGAACTACTAGAATCTTAATCAGTGTAGGCTGAAAGCAGACGGACTGAGGAAAACCAGTGACGGCTACATTTCATCGTACAACCCGTTTCAGCTGTAAAGAAAATGGGCGTGCGCTTTGATTGGGTGACCAATATAATTTCAAGAAGTTGTCTTAATCCGAAAGAAGATTAAACAGTTGGTCTCATGAAAATCAGAAGAGAGCAGAGACAGGAAACAGTGGGAAAATATAGGGGAATGAAGAGAGTCATATGCTGTAAGACAAAAGCAGCTGAGGGGGAAGTTTAAATTCAGTAATACTGAGAACTCTCAGGCAGTTATTCCAGGAGTGGACGGAGATGCCAAACTAGAAGTTCTGAGTTTCAGCTGTTTGCTTTGGGTATATCGCTTTACCAAAACTATAAGCTGTCACTTTTTTTCTAGGCCTCTACAGACCCTCATGCTCTGCCATCTGTTTTAGAAATGAAGACATCATCAAGACACCTGAATTACGATGCTCTTATCTCCTCATTCTCACATCTGCTTGCTCAAAAATTAGAAAAGTTTCACTTCACTGTATCTGAGTATCATTTGTCAATCTCGATCCTCCAACTTTTTTCTTTTCTGGACTAACTCTGGCCTTTCAAAAATGTCTTTACCCCTTCACTTTTTCTCTAAACACAATACTTTGCCAAGTTTATTGTTCATCATTTCATGCAAGTTGCATAATTTCATAAATGTATTTCATACAACATGACAATGATTAATAAAGAGTGAAAAGTGTGGAAATCTTACTGAGATGTACTCAAAACAAGAACAACTCAACCTCTATGCCTTTTTCCGTCCTTCTTTGCTCCATCTAAGGTTTTACGACGGTGGCTGATCAGCAAAAACAAAACAGAACAACCTTATCAGGTGTGACAGAGTGACTCTGAAGGGATAATTTTTTTTATTTTTAATGCCATAAGTTAATTCTTTATTTAAATGCTAATCTATTAGTCTAGTATAACCCTCTCAAGGCACAGTCAATTTCAGTAATGACGCTGATGGCTGCAATATAATCAAGGGAAGCCTCTACCACTTGGTACAAAGGAGTGGAAATGATAGACAGCTCATTAATCATTTACCCTGGAGATGAACACATTCATTTCCTGACAGGGGGCTGTAGGTGAATGCTGCCAAAATGAGAAATGTCAATTGTCAGGCCTCATACATAATAACAGTGTAGCTATTTTTAAGCTTTATTGAAAATTAGAGTTAGGCTCTTTTTCCCTACAGTTCCATCACATATGCTTGGCAAGTTTTGTTCTATGAGAATTCATTCTCACTCTGCTCAGACATCTCTGTTTGAGAAAATATATACTTCTCAGACTTTAACGTAAGATATTGGAAAGGTTATTTAGAAATCTGTAGAATCCTGAATATTGGGAGTGAACTCTGAAAGAACTGAGAAATAAAAGAGGCAAAGCAGAAAAGGTATTAATAACTTCTTGGTTCATTTATCTGCACAGTATATGTTTTATCAGCAGTAAGGGTAAAACACATTTTAAGCTCCTCAGATCTCTAGAAGGAACAGCTGTATTCTATAATTCATGCAACTATTTTCTGAAGACACAGGTAAACAGAATTCAATGAAATAGACTTAAAAACACTGTATGTTCACCAAATTAGGTGAACAATGTTACCAAAAGAAATGACCTTCAGAACCTGCCCCAGCCTATCTATAGTTTATGTGTTATGCTTCCAGTGGAAAATAATGTTCCCAGACTTAAGAAATTCTCTTCTGGAAGCCAGCACCATCTTAAAATTCACTGGGAGAATTATATACACTTTTTCAAAAAGAATTCCATGTATTTCAGAAATTTATCTATCTTTTAAAAACGGTGCGTTTGTCCTAAGAGTCACAACTGACCTTGCATTCCATTTTTGAAGAATGGAGAGGATCAGAATATTTAAGATGAGAAAACATACTAACTTCCCCACACTTATCAAGCTGCTGAATATTTTGCTCCACAAATTAAACATCTTCATCGTACTTGGGGGACATTTATGTGCCATAAAGCTACACGCTCATATTGTACAAATATTAAGTATACCTGCTTAATGAATAATATAAATTCCAAAATTGATGAGGAAAGTACTTTTCCTTTGATATAACTAATGTGTAGCACAGGAACTCTGCAACAAATTTTTAGTATAAAATAATCAGCTATCAAATTACTTGATACTAAGGATATTTAGTTTTACCTACCACGTTTGGTAGTGGCAACTTCTTAAACTGTCATCAACGAAGTTATCTGGCTGCAATGTAATAAAATGTGAACAAACATGAATTTTGACATTTGCCATCTCAAGCTCCAGACTTACTTGCAAACACATCCCCACACACTCCCACTTACCCTTTCTCCATGTATGTGTGTGTGTGTGTGTGTGTGTGTGTATATATATATATATATACATATATATATGTGGAGCTAATATTACTCATGCAAAAAGACATAAGACTAACAATTTGCATGCTTTTCTATGAAAATGCCTCTTTCAAATTTATAATACATTACTCCCTTCAAATGCTCTTTAGACTACTCTTGTCTTTATGACTTTATATTTTAAGAGCCTAACTAGATTCCTATATCAATTTGCAGTCATGAAATTAAGTTATGGCAACATGCTTTTCACAAATTGAATGATGAAAGAACTGTATTCACTGAATTACTATTATTGCTGCTATTTCTGACATTACATAAATTATCCTTTAATCCTAAAATTACCTTCTTAGTAAAACATTTAAAAATACTATGCTATTAATAGATCAGCAAGAAAATTGCATTTTTGAAAAATGTAATGGACCTCTACTTCCTCAAATTATTTCTAATTAGAAAATAAGTTTGAAAGTTCAAAATTAGAAAATTAAATAAACTGACATGTATTTTGGCCTACCGAGAGAGACAAGATGCTATTATGATACTCTTTCTAGCAATTACAAATATTAATCTGAGTGAATTTGAGTCTGCTGAAAACAATGCTCATGTCTACCTCGTCCATTAGACAGCTCCTCCAAGGCAACGGTGGTGCCATCAACCCTTTGAAATCATAACCTTTGAGTGTCCAGCACATGTAAGCATGCTAATGCCTGGTTGTTTGCTGGAAGCACAGACATGCAGGAATGTCCAGAATTCAACACTTGAATATCAGTATCTTCTTAAATTACTGGAAATAAGTTGAGTAAAATGCACTCTAGCCTGGATTGGACAATAATCATCTGATTTCTAAATACAAAAGACAGATGTACAGCCACAGGCCCAGAGCCAAAATACAGGAGTCAGGAAACATCATGAGGAACATCTAGGAGAGATAAGATTGAAATAAAGTCATTAATGATATAGCACTACCTCAGCAACAGTTAGAATTGGACATGGAACAACAGACTGGTTCCAAATAGGGAAAGAAGTATGTCCAGGCTGTATACTATCACCCTGCTTATTTTATTTATATGCAGAGTACATCATGAGAAACGCTGGGCTGGATGAAGCACAAGCTGGAATCAAGATTGCCAGGAGAAATATCAATAACCTCAGATGACACCACCCTTATGGCAGAAAGTGAAGAAGAATTAAAGAGCCTCTTGATGAAAGTGAAAGAGGAGAGTGAAAAAGTTGGCTTAAAGCTCAACATTCAGAAAACAAAGATCATGGCATCCGCTCCCATCACTTAATGGCAAATAGATGGGGAAACAGCGGCAACAGTGGCTAACTTTTATTTTTTTGGGCTCCAAAATAACTGCAGATGGTGATTGCAGCCATGAAATTAAGACACTTACTCCTTGGAAGGAAAGTTATGACCGACCTAGACAGCATATTAAAAAGTAGAGACATTACTTTGTCAACAAAGGTCTGTCTAGTCAAGGCAATGGTTTTTCCTGTGGTCACGTATGGATGTGAGAGTTGGACTATAAAGAAAGCTGAACACAGAAGAATTGATGCTTTAGAACTGTGGTGTTGGAGAAGACTCTTGAGAGCCCCTTGGACTGCAAGGAGATCCAACCAGTCCATCCTGAAGGAAATCAGTCCTGGGTGTTCATGGGAAGGACTGATGTTGAAGCTGAAACTCCAATACTTTGGCCACCTGATGCGAAGAGCTGACTCATTTGAAAAGACCCTGATGCTGGGAAAGATTGAGGGCAGGAGAAGGGGACGACAGAGGATGAGATGGTTGGATGGCATCACCTACTCAATGGACGAGTTTGGGTGGACTGTGGGAGTTGGTGACAGACAGGGAGGCCTGGCGTGCTGCATTGCATAGGGTCGCAAAGAGTTAGACCTGAGTGACTGAACCAAACTACCTCAGGAAAGTCAGAATTACGTTATGGACCCATTTTCCACTGTGTTAAATGGAGAACTAAATGCACTTTTTCCAAATATGATGAAAGAGACAATTAAGAGAAAGAAGTGCATCTGTTTATTATTCCTATATATTACTGTAGAATATGAAATCTAGAAAAATGTTTTCTAAACAATTAAATGTTTTGATTTTTTCATAATACCTTATAGCAAGTGTCTTCACCTCAGATAATAATTTGATTGTTTATTATGGTAAAAACAAGATACCGGTCATGGGTAATTTTTATAAAAGCCAGCAAGGTGTGTGTGATGGGGTTTCCCAGGTGGCACTAGTGGTAAAGAACTGGCCTGCCAGGGCAGGAGATGCAAGAGATGCAGGCTTGATCCCTGGCTCAATCTTCCCAAAGATGCCCTGGTGCAGGAAAGGGTAACCCACTCCAGTATTCTTGCTTGGAAAATTCTATGGACAGAGGAGCCTGGCGGCCTACATTCCATGAGATGGCAAAGAGTCAGACCCGACTGAGCGACTGATTACACAAAAGGTGCTGTGATATACATATTTATTTATATATTCATCCTTATTGCAGAAAAACTAGAAGGTGCAGATAAGAAAAACGCCACTTAAAATCCTACTCTTGAAAGATGACCACTGTTAAAATTTTGTAAATACCCTCCTACAGTGTTCCATGCAAATATATTCTATACAGACTATCCTGTAACTTGCCTTTCCCTCCACTTATAAATATGTCATTCTTTGTCAATAAAAACACCCATACTATTTGAATAGTTTGTGAGTATCCCTCACAAACAATAGCTTATATGTATGTGACAATTTCTTTACTCTTATTATTGAACATATAGATTTCCAATTTATTATAAACAATGTGATCATTGCATAAAAACATATACTTTTGTGCACTTATCCAATTAATCTCCCAGAAAATATTCCCAAATCCATCTGTCAAAGGGTATGAAGCTTTTTAAGACTTTTGATATATATTACTCATTGTCCTCAGGAAAACTTGTACTAATAATATACTTTTACAAGTTATCTGAGAAGGTCCCTTTCCTGTATGAAAACACATGAAAATGCATATTATTCTAATCCATACTGGCAAGTGAACAGTATCCTTTTGTCATTTTAATTATCATTACTTTATTACCATCTTAATATTTATTGGCCATTTTGACTGTACAAATCCTTGATTAAATATTAACCACTTGTGTCTTTTCCTTATGGACTTGAAAACATTGTGAATTAAGGGTCTTATTCGTATGCATGTTGCAGCTTGCCAGTTTGCTCGCGTTCTCAGTTTCTGGTATTTCTGCTCACCAAACCTTAAGGACTTGGAAAAGAAGCTGTGCCTTCACCCACTGTCCTCTTCTGCACTGCTGCGTGCAGAACCTGTGGGAACCACATAATGCTTGGTTTATGCTAGTCTATAATGGGAAGGATTCTAGGATTTCCTCACTATGTTGATACTGGCTATTTGAGACAGACAATAAAATTGGACAGGGAAAAATGGAGGAGAAATATTTCCTTTTAATGATTAAAAACAAAATGAAAGTACAGATCGGGAACCAATTTTTAGATTTTACCAACGGCTTTTTGTATCCAAAACGCCACTGACATGTTTGTTTTTCTCTTTGGGTGCATAAATACTAAATATAGTAAACCCTCCTTTGTCGTGGTGGATTATCTTCTGACACACAGCCCATAAAGTAGGACAGAGAAGTATAAAACATGAGAAGTGCAGACTGGAAAGTCAGACTACTGGAGTCTAAGTCTTGGCTCTGCTATAATTAGCTGTGTAACTCAGGACAAGTGACCCAGCATCCCTACCCCTTAACCACCTCATGTGTAGAATGGGGACAGTAACAGTGAATCTGCCTCACAGGGCTCCCGTGAGGCCTAAAACACGACAATGTGCATGGCACCCGGCATATAAAAAGTACCAACAGTAACTACTATTCTCAGTAATATACTGTGGGATTAGATATTCACTTGGTGGTTGTTGCTTTGTCACTGAGTTCTGTCCAACTCTTTAGTGACTCCATGGACGGCAGGCTGCCATGCCAGGCTTCTCTGTCCAGATTTCCCAGGCAAGAATACTGGAGTGGGTTGCCATTTCTTTCTCCAGGGGATCTTCCCAACCCAGGGATCAAACCCACATCTCCTGCATTAGTAAGCAGGTTCTTTATGACTGAGCTACCAGGGAAGCAGATATTCACTTTATTTATGAATTTATCATAAATATTCCTAAGTGAAATCAGTTGTTTTAGCAATTTATATTCATTTGATACCTGGATTATGCTAGCTTTTAAAAATATTTGGGAAACTTTCCTTCTGTCTATATACTCTAGAAAAAAATCAGTATTTTATAAAGATTAATATTTTCATAAAATGTTTTATAATCAGCAAAGTAACCTACACAATTGTGGGGGAAGAGGGCAAAATAGGCAGATGATGTAATGGAAAAGGAGTGGCTAAGAGAGCTAGCCCCACCTCTGCCACGGCCCTGTGGTCACAGACCCTCATACAGGGATGTTGAACCAACATCCAACAAGCCTTCCCCTTCTCTTGGATGCCTCTGTCTCAACAGATGTTAGACATGTACAACTGCTCAGTGCCCACATGTTTTAATTATAGCTATCCCAAGGGAAAACAGACTTCACAATGTACTTCCTTATTACCACCACTATCCCAAAATTTTAACTTAAATGAACATCAAGTATAAAAGAATGGCAGGAAATAAAGGATTATACTGAGAAAATCCTGGATATTTTCTCCTATGAAGGCCAGGATTTAAGAGTTGAACATAGATATGAAAACAACCTCAAGTTTTCAAGAGTTACCAGTTAGCTGTGTAGATTGACCCAAATCTTAATTTTCATCCCTGGGTTCCCTCTTCTATCACACTAAAATCCTAGGTGGTTATTCAGAGGACTTCTTCATATAGGGAAGAAGTAATATTCAAAATACAGGATAAACAAAAGTAGTGAAGTTCTATCTCAAAAGAAAGATTTATATTGATTCAGAATTGGAAAAACAAGCCCTTGGGAAATTTTCACTACTGAGAGGAATGTAGATTCTTTGTTTAAAGTATACCACATTTAATTAAAATGTACTGACACATGCTGCTGCTGATGCTGCTGCTAAGTCGCTTCAGTCGTGTCTGACTCTGTGCAACCCCATAGATGGCAGCCCACCAGGCTCCCCCGTCCCTGGGATTCTCCAGGCAAGAACACTGGAGTGGGTTGCCATTTCCTTCTCCAATGCAGGAAAGTGAAAAGTGAAGTCGCTCAGTCGCTCAGTCGTGTCCAACTCTTCGCAACCCCATGGACTGCAGCCTACCAGGCTCCTCCGCCCATAGGATTCTCCAAGCAAGAGTACTGGAGTGGGTTGCCATTGTAACCAATAAAGATTAGGTAACAATGGCTGTTAAGCACTACTTTTACAGAGCATTCTGTGACAAAGATATAACACTCCATGTTTATTTCATAACCTAACACTCCCAATTATGCTATGAAGGAGGAATGTATTAGGAAATTAAAGCTCAAAAAGGTTAGGTCACTTAGCTAAGACATTGGGGCTAGGATTATAATTTAAATTTCAAAGCCCATACTTTGAATATCTGCAAATGAGTGACTGAAATTACATTCAGCCATGCAATTAAATGCAGAACTACATTGTTCCTAACTCTAATACTTACTGTGTGTAGCACTGACAATGGAAAGATACTTTTAAAATATACCATTTTAAAGAATCATCATCATTCTGGAAAGCTGAAAAACAGAGTTGACAAAAAGTTACTTCTAATATTAAGTATCAAATTTGCCACCAAAATAACAGATATTATCTTACTGTATTATTTGCAGAGTGGTCATACACAATTTCTAGATTAGATGTGTTGACTTCAATTTTTTAAATAATAAAAACATCTTTATTAAACACCTCTATTTAACATGTTTACGTAAAATCTTTCATTTTCTAAACCCAAATATTAGTGAACTACTAATAAAAATGAAAAATTAACCTATTTTCATGGTCCACATACAATGAGATGCAAAATAAGCATAATAAACATCTTACAGGAATATTTGAGATCATAGAAAATATTAGGAGACTGACACATAGGTTTAAACAATTATTTGTAAAAATGTCACCCTTTGGTTATAAACAAGCATATTATATAACAGACTTTATGTCTTATATTGTATTTCCAAAAATTACACATATTTTAGATATAACCCTATCCTTAACGTCAACTCAAAAAATTTACCTTACTTTAGCTACGGAGAAATAAAAATGTATATGACAGTTTGACATTAAAGCCAATTTTTCATACTATGAACAGAGTAAATTTGAAAGAAACACTTCAACTGAAGCAACTTTAAGGGTAAAGGTAATATTTTAATAAAGTGAAATCAGGAAGACTTGCTTAGAAGACTAGAAAAAGTCCCCTTAGTAACAATCTTTGTTTAAAAAAACCAAATATATATATATATATATATATATATATATATATATACACACACACACACACAACAACTATTTCCAGTTCTTTGATTTAAACAAAAGATCATCATCTTGATGAGATGTTTACTGTAGATATGCAATTTTTTCCTAGAAAAGGACCTTTTATAAAAAGACCTCAAAACAAAAAATAAATTTAATCTGCCTTTGTTCAGGACTTAGGTCTTATCTCAAATTAATCTAATAGATCTTAGTTTTACCAGGTAAAATTGCTAACATAAAAGCTTCTAAAATTCTTAAAGATACTTCTTCTTCAAAATCTAAGTTTCAGGCTTACTTTCTATTTTTGTAAAAGTACAATTTCAACTATAAAATTCAGTCCTCTGCATATGTCAGATGATGCTATAAATCTTTGTATTTCTCTTTTAACTATCTAGCTGTGAAAAGGGAAAAAATAAAATTTTAAAATGAAGTCCCTGTTTTGGCCCAGATACACTTACTTTTAGAAATGTAAAAAGATGAAATTGTCTCCAAAGTGACTCTGTTTTCCTCAACATCTCCATCTACCTTTGAAAAAACAGAATATTCTACAAGAGGGGCTCTCACAGTATGGACATATAGATTATGCTGAATGGTTGGTCACATAAAACCTTGTACAGGCTCTGCATTCTGCACAATGCTTCCAGATGACAAGCATAAGTTGATGAATTAACAGGGAAAGAAACCTTAGAAGACATATCAAGACACTGGGAAAGCAAAAGGTGGAAATGGAAAATTTTATACACTCTTCCTTAAAATGGTGCATATTTTTCTCCTCATATGAGAAAAAGTCATACGATACATTCTCAATTTTGACCTTTCTTAGGAAGACAGTAAATGTCAGTGCCAAAAGATTTATCTTAAAATGAAAGTGTATGAGAGAAAAGACTCCTTAAAAAATATGTATCAATCATACATTGAGAAATAATTCTCCAGTGTAGGGTGGGGGGGGGGGGTGGTCTTTCTAATTCTAAAAGTAAAAACCCACAATATTATCTGAAAGGAAACTAAGCATAGTTGAGCTTAAACTACTGTCTGAACCACTAAATTATTCATATTATTCTATTTCAAAAGTGTGCAGATTTTACTGAAAGATATCCAATTTCAACATAACAGGTATGGTTCAAGGTCTGTTCTTAGTGATTCCAGAAACTGCTTGCAGAACATTCATAATTTCAACAAAACCCGAGGAAGTTCTTTCCAAAATGAACATCTTCAACCTACTGAACAGAATTCATGCTCACACTCTGATGTTCATTTCAGCAGCATTTGTCTCTGTGTAGTACATCAAAATCACTCAAACATCAAATTGCTGATTTGATAGAATGATTTATTTTCCCATTACAGGAAAGTCATGAGTGACTTGTTCTGAGGTATGTTTCTGAGCTATGAAGGACATCTATTAGGAAGCTCTGCACTTGAAGGTTCCTCTTTAGGGGACAGCATTTTATGGCTGGACAGTCTCTGCGGGAACCAGATTCCCTGTTGTGTCCAACTGCATACATTTACACGTGCATGCAGACACGGGACACTCGGCGTGATCCCTGAAACACAAGTCAAGTCACAGTTAAAAATCTAAACTACACATACGTACACACATTTATCATATAGCCTATTCATATCTATAATGCAATTTTTCAAAACGGCATCTTGCAAGATACAGGAATTAAAACCTGAAGACCAAAAGCATTAAACTAGAAATAAGCACCAAGCTGAACATGGGGGAAAAGTTACTGAAAAAAGAACAGCTTTACTTTCTAAATATATCTCATTTACAGTTATGACCATAACAATCTGTGTTCAGAGTTTAGATTTAAGCCAATGTGACAAACTGGGTGCAAAAGTTATAGCAATGAAGCGTACAGGGCCACTGATACCACTCAAAGTGAAAATGAAGGTCGCTCAGTGGTGTCCGACTCTTTGTGACCCCCACGGACTTTGGACCCCCATACAGTCCATGGAATTCTCCAGGCCAGAATACTGGACTGGGCAGCCTTTCCCTTCTTCAGGGGATCGTCCCAACCCAGGGATCTAAACCCAGGTCTCCCACATTGCAGTCGGATTCTTTACCAGCTGAGCCACAAGGGAAGCCCAAGAATACTGGAGTGGGCAGCCTATCCATTCTCCAGGGGGTCTTCCCGACCCACGAATCGGACCTGGATCTCCTGCATTGCAGGCGGATTATTTACCAACTGAGCTATAAGGGAAGCCCTCAAAGTAAACGTTAAATACGATCTTGAGTCTCCTTTGTATGAAATGTTTATTTTCTACATAACAAGCTTATATAAAAGATAACTATTACAGGAGTTTGACAAGGATTCTATCATTTAACTCACATACATACTAGACATTATATATGATGGGATATTCAGTCAGTTGTAAAAAACTGTAAATATATCCTCTCCCCAAATAAAGTTAAATAATGCTTTTCATACATTTAACCCGTACATTTATTAAAGTTTCTTAAATTGTAAGTATTAATTTTATAGTTTAAGATTATACAAACTAGTGATACAAATGTCTGCGCCATCTGTGTTAACTTAAGTGACAGTAAAAAACAAATCCATCCATCCTCTGGCTGTATAAACCTGAAGTGTTTAGAAGGCCCTCTGCTTTGCCTCCTGTAACCCCAAGCCTACTGAAGAAGGAATGTACCGATTACCTGAACCAACTAAGCATGTGTCCGGCATGTCCACCGTGCCTGCAATTGTGACACCATGTAAACCAGTTGTTAAACTGAGCTAATTTTTTGTCCTTGCTCAAGTCTACTTTTTCATCTGATTTGGATCCTCCTATGGGTGAAAAACAATGATCTTCATTAACTATTGCATAATACTTGATTCAAAATTTCTTAAAAGGTAAATCTGAATTTATGTCAAAATACAAATCACACATCATATTGAAATACCAGTTTTAATGTTAGAATGTAGTTTAGATTGAAAAATAATAACCAGAATTTCTTGTATTTTTAATAGTCAATAATAGTGGAAAAACAGACATTATGAAACCTACTAGGAAGTAATCCGGGCCCTCGAGTCTAGTTTGTGGAGTGGCCTCCCGCTTTTTCTTATGCAGATGGGGTCTGTGGCCTAGCGCCCCCGTGCCCACCGTCTGTGATCTTACGCCGAGGCCCTGGAGGGGTCGCCGCCGAGGTTTCCACCAGCCCGCAAGCAAGAGCATGGCAGCCATCCCCTCCAGCGGCTCGCTCATGGCCACCCACGACTACTACCGGCGCCACCTGGGCTCCACTTCCAGTAACAGCTCCTGCGGAAGTGCCGAGTACCCTGGGGAAGCCATCCCCCACCACCCGTGTCTCCCCAAAGCAGACCCGGGACACTGGTGGGCTAGCTTCTTCTTCGGGAAGTCCACTCTCCCGTTCATGGCCACAGTGCTGGAGTCCCCAGAGCACTCGGGAGTCTGCCCAGGCCTCCACCAGCACGATCACATGTGACCTGGCTCGGGAAGCTGTGGGGAAGCAGCAGCCCAGCGGCCAGCCTGGCAAAACCAACTGCACGCCCCTGTCCTGAGTGACCACCACCAGCTGCCAGGCTTCCTTTCAAGGCGCTAGGCTCATTAGAGCCCTCTTCCTCCCCCTGCCCTGTACCCTCCTTTCCCCTCCTCTCCCCAAGACCAAGCAGGCTACAGTCAAGGGAAGCAGTTCACTTTTTAACAGCAAAACAGCAAAACACCAAAAAGGAAGTTGAGAGAATCCCACTCTCTGCTATCCGAGCCACACGAATGCTCCTTCCTCACACCCCATGACCCTGTGCCTTGCACCAAGTGGACAATAAACTCCAGGAGTGAGCAAAAAAAAAGAAGTAATCTGAATTAACAATTTTAGAGAAATAATCAGTAGTTTAAAAATCTTCTCATAGAGAAAACACCAAGTTTGGTTTACAGGTGAGTTCTACCAAACATTGAAGGAACAGGTAATTTTCATCTACACAAACTTCAGGGCTTCCCAATTGGCACCAGTGGTAAAGAACCCACCTGCCAGTGCAGGAGACATGAGAGACGTGGGTTTGATCCCTGGGTTGGGAAGATCCCCTGGAGGACGAAACAGTAACCCAACTGGCAGGGTACAGTCCACAGGGCCACAGAGAGTCAGACACAACTGAAGTGACTTAGCATGCACACACAGCTTTCCAAAGTATAGGAAAAGAGTGGAAATTCCCCAATGCCTTTCATAAGGCAGGTATAACTTTGCTAACAAAACCAGACAAAGGTAACATAAAAAAGATTATAGGCCAATCTCCCTCCTGAACAGACATAAAATCCTAAATAAAACATTAGCAAACAGTATGACTCAGCAACTCTCTGGCGATTTAGTCACTGAGTCCTGTCCAACTCTTAAGACCCCATGGACTGTAGTCTGCCAGGCTCCTCTACCCATATATTCTCTAGGCAAGAATACTGGGATGAGTTGCCATTTCCTTCTCCAGGGGATCTTCCCAGTCCAGGAACTGAACCCACGTCTCCTGATTTGCAGGCAGATTCCTTACACTGAATCGTAAGGGAATCGCTTGGCTTCCATGAAAATGAACTAAAGAAACTTCTGTGCATAGTGAAAGGAGAAATATGCAGGAATGTTCATAATAGTAAAAATCTGGAAAGAAACAAATGTCCAATGGAAGAATTTGTGTTACAGTCATAAATGGTAAGTAGTAATAAAAATGAATAAATCACAACTACATTCATCAGCACAACTGAAACTAAAAAACAAGAAAACTCGAATGCCAAGTAAAAATGGCAAGTCAAAGCATATATGCCATTTGATTCATTTATAGAGTTTAAAACACAGACAAAAGTAAATGCGTGATAAAACTACACAGACAAGCAAGAGACGAAATTAATAGATGATTTAGGACAGTAGTGACCTTTGAAGAGGAGCCCATAGAGATGTGAAGAGGCACGGAGAAATGACCCAAGGCACTGGTACAGACAGTATTATCTTAAGCAGGGTGGGAGACTCACTGATGACTGATTTATCACGGTACGTGATGAGTGCATTTCTATACATTTGTACTAGAGTCCACAAGAAATTGAAGAAAAATGTTATTTACACATTTACATTCACACACACACATTTATGTAACTTGCAATGCTTGAAAAATCCTCATTCTATTAATTTTGGCCACCTTAATATGTTTCATTTCATTCTAAAACAGCAAATCACAATATTTTATGACCATATATAGAGAAAAGGATAGAAAGACAAGTAAAAATATTAAGCTTAAATAAGCAACTGTGTACCTATTAAGACATAATGCTATATTCAGAAGTTCACCTGGGTCATTGCTGATCACACTACTGCTGGGACAGCCTTGCAAACAATTTTTTAATATACTTATCTCTTTTTGTAATGGTATGAAGATGAAAGGATATAATGGTGGTTCAAGGATTTAAGATATATACACACTGAAATTCTTCCTAAAAGCTTAACAAAAATGATTAATAATGAAAGGAAGGAGAAGAGGGGAGAAAGAAAATAAAGACCTTTAAGGATAAAGCATTTTATACTTTTGTGTATAGTTCTCACTGGTGATTTCCTCTTTGTTTTTGTAACTTCTAATCCATAGAGAAAACAGACTGAATCCAGGACAGATTAAGTCTTGGCTTCTGATAAAGCTTAAAATAACAGCACTACCTCACTGCCCTGTGAGAAGGCTTTTAAAGATCAAACAGCTCTTATTTTATTTTTCAATTTTTAAAAATAATTTTTATTTTTAAATTTTATATATTTGGTCATGCCAAACAGCATGCATGATCTTACGTCCCCACCAGGGATGGATCCTGCACCCCTTGCAGTGGAAGCAGAGTCTTAACCACTCAATTGCCAGGAAAGTCCCTCAAACAGCTTTTAAATTTAAATGATTTATAGTAAATCATGAAGGTAAGTGCCACAGAATAGGTAAGGGGAAACCAGAGTTTCACTTAGGCACTAACTAGAATAACAATAACAATTGTTGATGATGACAGTAAGAAGAATAATAAACTAATCTATAATCTAACATTTACAAGTGTATCACACCGAAAAGTTAAGCTCTATAAGGGCAGGGATTTTTGTCTGTTTTGTTTACTGTAACATTTCTAGTACTTAGAAAAACAGGCACTAAAACACTGTTAAAGAGATAATGTTTATATAATGCTAAATATTAGTTTATAATTTGTAAACATAACTAAATATGTATACTTATAAATTCAATGAGACACTTCAAAAGAAGTCCAACTTTGAAAGCACAACTCCGTGTAAAACTTTGCAACCCTCAGTTAAATAAACTTATGGAAACTCTGGGCAGTTGCATCACAAAGCATGATGGATGGATGCCATCTCTAACTGCAGACAGAGCTACAAGGAGGTTTGGACACCTGAATCTTTACACTGCCATGAGCCAGTATTTGATTTCTATTAGGTCCTATTTTACTTCAGAATTCAAGAGCCTTCTGCTTTTACAGAATAAAAAAAGAAAATGCTTACTACTCCGTAATTAACTCAGTCCAATCTGCCTTTAAAGATCAGAGTCAGGCTCCCCTGATTTCCCTACACTGTTTCCCAGACCCTGTCACACTCATCTACTCAGTGGTCTCCACAGACTCGCGGTAATTACCATCTTTACCAATCTCTTTACTCCAGTACATACTTTGTACTCTGTCTACAACCTGGGCAGGCTTCTCTAAAATCTTCACATATTTAAATCTATCAAACTTTAGAGGACTAGCTTAAATGGCATCTTTATTTTTTTTGGGGGGGGGTGGTTTTCAGATAGAACCAATGTTATCTTCTTTCAAAATTCCTAATATTTTCTTTATAAAATATCTAAAATACCCCTTATTCACCTTAGAGAGACAAGTGTATTTCAGAATTTGAAATATTTAGGGATGTTAGAAAAATAATGAGCAAATATTAAATTACACCCCACAGAAAACCCTGTAGGCAGCATCCTGTAATTAAACACATTAGTATTTCTGCGACGAAATATACAAATGTTCACAAAGAGACATAAAAACTTTAATAACCTCATGTCAATTCTGAACAGATTTTTTTCTTTTGCCAAATGAGATTTTGAAAATTCAAAAAAAAAAAAAAAAACCAAACAAACCTAAATTTTGGCTTTTCAAATCTTACAGAGATTTGGGAATGACAGATAAAAGGACCTGTGGACAGGCATGCTCAGTTGCTCAGTCGTGTCCAACTTTTTACAAGCCCATGGACTGTAGCCTGCCAGGTTCCTCTTGTCCATGGAATGCTCCAGGCAAGAATACTGGAGTGGGTTACCATTTCCTATCCCAGGGGATCTTCCTGACTCAGGGTTTGAATCTGCATCTCTTCCATCTCCTGCACTGGCAGGTGGATTCTTTACCACCGGCACCAGCTGGGAAGCCCCAAAGATTCTGAACTAGTATTTATTTTCTAGAACATATCATTTATTTTATGTTAGCTATCCATGCTCATTTATACATTTATATACCATAAGCTCCACGAGGATCTTTGAGTCATCCTAGCAATCAGCCTTAACTTAGTGCATTAAACAAGTATTCAAATTTATATAAAGAAATTATTTCTGCAGCAAATTTAAAAAAAAAACAATTGAAGCAAATATGAGAAAGTTTTAAGACTTGATAAACCTGGGTGTTGAGTTTTCATTAAATTAATAGCCTCTATGCTGCTGCTGCTGCTGCTGCTAAGTCGCTTCAGTCGTGTCCGACTGTACGACCCCATAGACGGCAGCCCACCAGGCTCCCCCATCCCTGGGATTCTCTAGGTAAGAACACTGGAGTGGGTTGCCACTTCCTTCTCCAATGCATGAAAGTGAAAAGTGAAAGTGAATTCACTCAGTCGTGTCTGACTCTCGGCGACCCCATGGACTGCAGCCCACTAAGGCTCCTCTGTCCATGGGATTTTCCAGGCAAGAGTACTGGAGTGGGGTGCCATTGCCTTCTCCAATAGCCTCTATAACAGAGCTTAAAATGCTTTATGGTTTAATTTTCTTCAAATTCTAGAAAACTGTTATATCTTTTCTTACCTATTTCAAAAATAGAAAAATCTGAAAAGCTAGTATCTAGCAAAAAGCAATAGCACTCTAGCCAGTACAATTTGCTGAGACTTATGGTCCAAACGACATATTAAGTTCAATTATTTCTAAGTATTTAAGTTCACATAGAACTTACTAGACACCATATTTTGTTTCCTTGTTCTTTCATTGTAGTAGATTTTTATTTCAAATTGTTATTTTCTATTTATTAGTAGCAATGCCTTCCCTGGTGGCTCAGATGGTAAAGAATCGGTCTGTAATGGGAGAGACTTGGGTTCAATCCCTGGGTCGGGAAGATGGAGAAGGATGGCAGCTCACTCCAGTACTCTTGCCTGGAGAATTCTATGGACAGAGGAACCTGGCGGGCTATAGTCCATGTAATCATAAAGAGCTGAACACGACTGAGGGACTAACGCTTTCCTTCAAGGCCATAAAAAAAGTGATCAACATGCAGTGTAAAAAGTGAAAGTCCTTGATTAAAACAAGTCAAGACTAATATGCATTTAAAACATTACATACTACATTTGTTAAAAAAAAAAAAAGGCGGGGGGGACTTCCCTGGGGCCCAGTGGTTAGGAATCAACCTGCCAACGCAAGGGACATGAGTTCAATCCCTGGCTCCAGGAACTAAGACTCCACGTGCCACAGGGCAACTAAGGCCATGCGCCACAGCTGCTAAGCCGCACGTCCTGGGGCCTGTGCTCTCACCACAGTGAGAAGCCCGCGCACTGGAGTAGCACCCGCTTACTGCAACTAGAGAAAGCCCATGAGCAGCAACACTGCTAAAAATAAGTAAAATAGATAGAAGAAATTCATGTTTTTAAAAAAGGATCTATTTTGAAATGATACTAGCAAATCTCTTTCAGATGTTAAGGTAACAATAAAACAGTCTACTTAGAAGAATAAGCTACAGAAGAGAATTATAAAATTTCATAACTAGGAGGATCTCCCAGTCCAACACTCTGTATGTAAGTGGGTTAAAGTGACTTTCAATCTCACAGACTAAACATTACAGAGCCAGAACTAAAACAGGCATTCTGATATCAGATGCAGTTCTTCATTCCTTATTCATTTACCATTATGCCAGATATTCAAGTGTTTCTAATTAAAATTTTTGCTTTAGTATGATTTTCAACTTATATAAATAGCTGAAATACCTCCAGCCACTAGGTACATTTATATTCGATTATCTACTGTTCTCAAAAATTTTCTCTATATGTTTACGTTAAGCAATATACAATAATTCTAATATTTTTAACCATTAAAAAAGTACATATATTTATAAGATAGCTGACAGACATAGCAGAAACAACACCAAAACTTAGAAGGACAGGACTCTGATTGCTAGGTTAATACTTTCCCTATATATTTTCACAGGCAGATTTTGAAGATGAAGTAAGAGAAAATGTCAAAGTGGTTTGAGACGATCAAAAGTTCTTTATGTACACAAGATATCTGTTACTAGATGAGGCCACAGGACTTTTAAACATAAAATCTGAGGGAGCTCCTCTTAGAAAAAGTGGTAAGAAAACAGTATACGATTATTTAATATTTAAGCTCTTCTTACAAACTTTAAACTGGTAAGCATGTGAGATTAGAGATACTGTGGATAGAGATTATACTTTTAATGTATAGATTTTATAAATTATAGAACACAAAAACTGCCAAGCCAGCAAAGTGGCTTGCTCTTAGAAATAATATAAACCCAAGGTGGTATGTCTTTTATTTACAACATTATTAAATCAATTATGTAGAAACAATTTCAGCTCAAAAAAGTATACTGAATTATTATATAGAATTATGTCATACCAGGACAACTAGAAACAGGTGTTCCCATATTAATGAGGCAAAGTGCACAGCGAGGAAGGGGTTTTCGACAGCCAGGGCAACTTGTGACTTTAGATTTCGTTGGTGAGCCGCTGACACCATACTGACTGAAACCTCGGCCCTGATGGGGAACAGTGGAACAGCTGTAGGAGATAGACTTTCCACAAAAATTGCAACTCACAAACACCTAGAAAACAAATGAAAGGAGAAATAAATAAAATGCAAACTTCATGAATAAAATTTAAAATAACTAAAGTTTGATCCTAACAAATTATTTTTCAATAATTTTCAAAATTGTATTGTATACTGTAAGTTATCTGCTAAGCTGGTTAGTTCTAAGACTTCTACTTAGCAGTTACATTATTTGAATACTTCTTCTTGTTACTTTGTTTAGTTATATTCTTCCTAACATCACTGATAGGTACAGAAAAACTCAGAAGCATTAGATTCCAAATTTTAGGAATAACAAAGACTAAATAAGAGTTCACGCTGGGACATTACAAAATATCCTAATATGACTTCTGATACAAATTTCAAACATATAATATTCTGAACAAAATTTTCTTGTAAAGAAAATACTCATTTCCTAAGATAAAAAGGAGTTAGGGAGCCTATAACAGTAAATAGCTAAAACTTAGGAATAATAGCAATATAAACTATTCACTTTACCTTTATATTAAACGCCTAGACTCTCAAACACTTATGATACAGAGCAGTAACAAATATCATGTAACACTACTTTATTAATATTCAGGTTGTTTTAATACAAACAGAAATTTGTCAACTTTCTAAAACAGGAAAATAGCACCATCCAGTGCTCACATCGAGGATATACCTGACTGTTAATGAGATTTAATGCTTGGAATCAGATACAGTGATCTCATGTCAAGTGCTTTATGTAATAATTGATCTCATGCTGCTTTGTTTAAGTCAAAGTACAGTTGATCTACAATACTGTATAATTTTAAGTGCACAGCAAAGTTAATTCAGTTTTAGAGTCTTTTGGGTTACAACAAGACAGTGTGCTACACAGTACATTCTTGTTTATTTAAATAGTGCTTATTTCATGTTTTTTAAACTACTGCTTGAAAACATAAATTTCTATGTGTAATTAGACATATAGATATGTATGTATATACCATTAAACAAATCCTGCCTTATTACATATAATAGTGCATAAAACCACAATACCCAAGTGCAAAGTGTTAAGAACATACAGTAGTTAAAATTTGAAAGGTCTTGGAATAGACTAGAAAGCCTCACTCAGTCAGTCTTAGGACTCAGTTAGGTTTGCCTAAGATCCTCTAGGCCTGCTGTGATTTGTTCTGTGTTAGATTAAAGTGCAAGACACTGAGAGGACTGTTAGAAAGTGTAGGATCAAAAAAACACGAAAACTAAAGACAAAGTATAGTCTAAGACATCAGTGGGAAGTCAACATGAGCAAAGAACGAGTTTATTAATAGCAATTTATTAAATTGAACCCTCAATTCACCCTATATAACATGCTGTAAACACTTCTCTTTTTTTGGCTGGGCTATTAGGTACACGTTACAATTTGATTCTCTCCAAAACAGTACACTTACCTGTGCTAAAGGCTTAGAACTGGGATCCAACTTACTCCTGTGAATATCAAATTCAGCTCGTTTGTGCCAAAACCTCCAGGCATCTAACAAATTTCTATAATTCTCAATCCAGTACTGAACTCTTTCATCTTTAAGAACATCTAAAGGAGAACCCTAAAAAGAAAACATAAATTATTTCAGTTTTTAAAATTTTCCTGGCTTAGCCTGAAGATTCTAGGCAACATGTGAGTGTGAGTCACAAGGGAAGAAACAGGCCACCTTTTTGCCAAAAGCCAGCTCCTAATGAGGATACAGATAAAATAGTTGATGGAAGCTCCATTAATTTAAACTGGCTTCTACCAATGACATACATACGCACTGTGTACTATTATGCCTGGCCAGGGAAGTGTAATTCTCTCTTACTTAAGTTTAAAGACCTAAGAGCAATCAATTCACCTCCCTGGTTGAATGCAGTAAAGTCAAAAAATGATGCAAATATTTCTTTCTCCCAACAATTAAAACTTCTAGGTTGACAAAATATATTTACTCATTCCAAATACACACCAAAACTGCTCAATCACATTTAAAATAATACTGAGCTTGGTGCTTCCAATCTAGCACTGCACTGTGAATTCAGATGCCATTTTAGTATACCTATCTATCTGAAAATTAAAACCGCTTATTCTCTGCCTGGCCTTCAACTAAAACATGTATTTATTTCCTTAAAAGTAAAAAAAAAAAAAAGGCAAGAAAGAACCCAAAACTGAACAAAAAATGCTTAGTTCTTTTACCCCTAAGCCATGGTGAAAAGGAATACTTTCTTTCCCTTAAATTTACTTTAGATTCCTTCTCATTAACAACTTCAATTTCCTGCCAGACTTTTCCGAAAGCTGTATTTTCTCTGGCAGCTGTGACGTTCCACATTTCACCTATGCTTGCTTTGAGTTTTCATATATTGCTTTTAGCTCTGTTCAGGATACCATCCTTATCTTCACATGAACAAAGCAGAAAAAGCCTCTATCCTCAGTGATCTAATGGGCATTAATCTGAAGCCAAGGTTTTCCAGTTTTGGGGCCACAGAGAAAATGAAATGTCAGAGAGCAGTTCGTATTCATCTTATGAAAAAAAGAAACCTATAACAGCTAATAAAGACAATCTACCTTTAGACAACTCATCAAGACAGAAGAAGCACATCTTTCACCTAGTAATTAAGTATTAATTTCAATTACCAGAGTTAAATTTAGCTAAAAGAACACATGAAAAACTAATAGCTGACAATTTCACTTTTTAAAAAAGTAAACATCTACTGTACTCCTAATTATGACCAACCAGCCAGAACTAATGGAGAAGGCAATGGCACCCCACTCCAGTACTCTTGCCTGGAAAATCCCATGGTCGGAGGAGCCTGGTGGGCTGCAGTCCCTGAGATTGCTGAGAGTCGGACACGAGTGAGCAACTTCACTTTGACTTTTCACTTTCATGCACTGGAGAAGGAAATGGCAAGCCACTCCAGTACTCTTGCCTGGAGAATCCCAGGGACGGGGGAACCCGGTGGGCTGCCGTTATGTGGGGTCACACAGAATCAGACACGACTGAAGCGACTTAGCAGCAGCAGCCAGAACTAAATCCCTGATTTAAAAAGACGACTCACAGAAAAATCAGAAATTTTCCTATCCCACTCTTTCCCCTTCTGTGGGACTAAGGATAAACTAAGAAAGAATCTGGTCAATTCGTATTAGTAAGTCTTCTCTAGAACCATTTCAATAAAAGTTAAAATCAAATTCTGAAAATGTGTGCAGAGAAAACAGTTCAGAGGTTAGGTCTGATCAAATCAGAAGGACTTGGGAAATATTATGGGCTTCCCACAGTAGTAATATTTAAGACCAAAATGATCACTAAGTAACCAAACTTCCAAAAGCATTAACCAATGTACTTCAGCAGGAAAGAAACCAGACTTCTATAATGGACTGCAAGCAATGTCCAGTACTGAACAATAAAAAAACACTAGACATATTAGAAACAGGTAAATCATGGTTCAAAGTAAAGGAAAAAGAAAGTTAATAGAACTAAACCTTAAACAGCCCTTATGTTAGAGTAAGCAAAGACCTCAATGCAACTATTAGACATGTATTCAGACTTAGAAGAAATAGGGTTTTAATTATAAACGGACAGGGAACTGAGCTGAAAAATGTAAACAAACAAAAAAAAAATTGAGACTCTAGAACAAGTACAATAACTGAAATTAAGTATTCCCTGGAAAAACTAACATCAGATAGAAGGTGAAAGAATAGCCGATTAACACATCAATAGAATTTATCCAGTTTGAAGAAGCGGGACAAATGGAAGGAAAATGAACACAGCTTCAGATGCCCGCGGGACAAAATCAAAAGGTTTAATACATGTGCAGTAATAGCCCACGAAAGGGGAGAGAATGAGACTGATGTAAAAAAAGAAATACTTAAAAGAAATAATGCCTGAAAACTTCCTAACTCTGATGAAAAACATTGACTCGCAGATCCAAACGCCTGAGTGAATCACGAGCAGGATAAGAGAACCACAACTAGGTTCAAGGTTTAAACTGCTACGAATCAAAAAGAAAATCCTGAAAGCAGCCCAGGAGAAACAAAGACAGTAATATCTGATTTCTCATCAGAAAAAATGGAGGCCAGAAGACCGTGAAACCACATCTTTAAAGTGTTGAAAGAAAATGAATAAAACAGATATTTTCAATTAAAATTAAGCTATGAGAATCTGTCACCAGCAACTCTGAAGAGCTAGGCCAAAGAAAAAAAAAAAGGCCAAAGGGAAATGACAAGAGATGAAATCTGAGTCTACTGTAAGGAATAGACAGTAAAAAAACAGCATGGCCAATAAACAAATATAAAAGCCCGTATTTTCATTCTTCACATAATTTACATAAAAGACAACTGACTATTAAGAGCAAAAATACTAAACTATAAGTTGGAGTTTATAATGTATGTAGAAACAAAATATACGACAACAGGAAAAAGGACGGAGATTTGTAAATGGAATTACACTGTGATAACATTTTTGAAGTATGAAATATGAAGCAAAAAGCAGAAAATGTCAGGTGTGAGGAGAAAGGGTGAAGTAGGAAGCATGATGTACCAGGTGTGAAATGTAAACTGCTGCTGCTAACTCGCTTCAGTCGTGTCCGACTCTGTGCGACCCCATAGACGGCAGCCCACCAGGCTCCCCCGCCCCTGGGATTCTCCAGGCAAGAACACTGGAGTGGGTTGCCATTTCCTTCTCCAATGCATGAAAGGGAAAAGTGAAAGTGAAGTCGCTCAGTCGTGTCCGACCCTCAGCGACCCCATGGACTGCAGCCTACCAGGCTCCTCTGTCCACGGGATTTTCCAGGCAAGAGTACTGGAGTGGGTTGCCATTTCCTTCTCCAAAATGTAAACTATGAGGAGTTAAATTGTTGACTGATGAGTTAAGGATGCATATTGTTAGATCTGGAGCAAGTACTTAAAAGAAGAAGAAAATGAAAAGGACTATAACTAAAAAGTCAACATATGAAATAAAGTAAAATACTAAAATACTCAATTAGCCCAAAACAAGGCAGGAAAGGAACACAAAAACAAAACAGAAAACAAACAGCAAGATGGTAGACTAAATCTTGACCATATAAATATAAATGGAGTAAACTTCTCAATTAAAAGGCAGCTGATTATCAGACTAGATTTTTTAAAAGCAAGATCCAATTATACACTGCATTTTAAATATATTTTATAAACTTGTTAAGAGATTACCAACCATTTGTATTTCATAGCCATATATCTATACCGTGATTTAATAGATGTAAACACATTCTGGTAACAAAACAACGATACCTTATGCTATAGAAGGACAGTGGCCTGATACCTTATGTAAGTTTACTTTGTGGTTTGTGGGCCAATATTTACATTTGTTCTTAGAAGGTGGGGTCGGGGGAGGAGGCATTTTACTTTGTTTACCCAGTATGCAGCATGCTACTATACTGCATAGACGGATAAGAACAGGAAAGAGAACACCAAGAAAGGGTAAGATCTGCTGGAGAGCTAAGGAAATCTCAGGAAAATGCTCTAAAATGTCACCATTTTTCCAACAAAAGCAAAGTTATAGGGAATCTTCGCCAGGAATCCATTTTTAATCAGTGGGCAGTAAAAACTGAGAGAAAAACAGAGGAATGGTTACTCCGAGTCATGCTCATTTAGTAAATGAGGAAATGAGAGAATAAAAGGGAATAATGAGAACTGAGAGCTGAGTGTAACTTGCCTTCTGTACTTCAAGAAAGAGGTACTGTAATTCGGATCAGGGAAAGGCAATCTCTTTGTAGACAGTGTTGTTCTGTCAACAATCAGAGAAATCGAAGAGAGGTTTTTCTGCTTCGTTTGAACTCTACATAAACTCAAGACTGACACTTCCCAAAGGGCAAGGAAAACTGGCTAACCCAATGCAGGAGGCTTCAGTTCAGTTCAGTTCAGCTCAGTGGCTCAGTGTCTGACTCTTTGCGACCCCATGAATTGCAGCACGCCAGGGCTTAGGGACAATAAAATAAGGCAGAAGTCTTTTACAGATCAAGTGATTAAATTAAAGTTAAATGTCTCCTAAAGATCCTTAGTAAGCAAACGAGCATACCCACTCCATAAGGGAAGAAAACAGAAGGCTAAGCATTTCTTTTCTCCTTAATACACCGCTGCTGCCACAGTACACTGACCTGCAACATGCAGTAGCTCGCTGTTTGGACATCTCCAGTTCTGTCGACATAACTCTCCATTAAGTCCACTCCATCTTTAGTGAGGCCCGTAAGCAGTATTCCTTCCAAATTTCCAGCCTCTTTCATTTCATTGGTCAACTTTTCGATGTACCTATTTAACTGGAAAATTCAAAGTGATTTTTCTAAAGCAATCCATTTCACTATTGGTATTTTCTGCTTCATAAACTCTACATTTGGAACAATTTTACTCTTAATGGAAAACATTTTAAAACAAAAGCCTTTGTAAAAACCTATAAGTGTACATCTATTATAATTACAATACAGCATCCATGATCATTTAAAATATGTTTTTAAAAAGGAAAGGTATTTACTATGTTCTGTTAATTGTTCTATAAAAGATCCACAGACAATTTACTGTTTTAAATTTAAAGAAAACTGTCCTTATTATTGAGCTTCCCAGGTGGCACTAGTGGTAAAGAATCTGCCTGCCAATACAGAAAGAAGACTCGGGTTGGATCACTGGGTCAAGAAAATCCCCTGGAGGAGGAATGGCACCTCACTCCAGTACTCTTGCCAGGAGAACCCCATGGACAGAGGAGCCTGGGGGGCTGCAGTCCATGGGGTTGCTAAGCATTGGAAATGACTGAGCGTCTGAGCAACAACAGTCATTATTATGCAAAGTTCTTGATGGCTATAAGGATGTAACAGTCATGGAATCTGAACTGGAAGAGAACTTCAAGATTACCAACAACAAACATTTCTTATATTATATGTAGGATGGATAAACAAGAAGGTCCTATTGTATACCACAGAAAACTATATTCAATATCCTGTGATAAACTATGATGGGAAAGAATATGAAAAAGAATGTATATAAGCATAACTGAGTCACCTTGCTGCACAGCAGAAATTAACACAACACTGTAAAACAACTACACTGCAATAAAATTAAAGAAAAAAAAAAAACCTTGAAAATCTCTTTTGGGATTTTGATCCAGTAAAGCTCATGAGTCCTTTATCTTATCCTAAACAAACAAAAAAACAAACCATTTCTTATAAGGTCTTCCCTGACTTTGTGCTGCATGCATGCTCAGTCTCTTAGCTGTGTCGAACTCTTTGCAACCCCATGACTTTATCCTACCCCAAACTCTAGCCAAGACTGCTTTATGTTCCCCTAGCACTGTCTCACTATTGCACTTAGCACACTGTATTACTAGCTAGTTATGTACATTTCTGTCTCACTATCTACATAGTATATTCATGTGCAAGTATTAGCTGCTAAGTCCTGTCTGACTCTTTGCAACCACATGGACTTTGGCCCGCCAGGCTGCTCTGTCCATGGGTTTTTCAGGCAAGAATACTGGAGTGGGTTGCCAAACCCTCACATACTACCTGTTTATTGTATTAGAAATGAAGAAATTCTTTAATGTAGCATTACTAAGAGATGTTAAACTAAAAAGCTTAACATCTTTACCTACTGACTACTTTGACTCATCACGGCAGAAACAAACTATTAACTCA